>NC_134359.1:47570579-47590579 GCF_048569485.1 Anomaloglossus baeobatrachus
GAAAAAAAGCTTTGCCAAAAATGGCCACAACTCATTGTGTATGACAGACGTAAAAAAAAAAAAATAATAATAATTTTTTATACGAAACTCACCAAAGTTGAAAACAATGCAGAAACATGGTTGTGACATCACAAAAGACTGGGTTTGGTCTCAATTTGTAAGACAAATATATTGAAGGGGTATTCAAACTCTAAAAGGGGGCTTTACACACAACGACATGGCTAACGAGATGTCGTTGGGATCACGGAATTCATGACGCACATCCGGCCACGCTAGTGACCACTAACGATCAATATTACTCACCATAATGTTGATAGTTGACACGTCGTTCTAATCTTAAATATCGTTGCTGTTGCAGGACGCAGGTTGTTCATCGTTCCTGCGGCAGCACATCGCTATGTGTGACACCGCAGAAATGAGAAACAACATTGTACCTGCAGCCACCGGCAATGAGGGAGGAAGGAGGTGGGCGGAATGTTCCGGCCGCTCATCTCCACCCCTCCGCTTTTATTGAGCGGCTGCTTAGTGATGCCTCTGTGACGCCGAACGAATTTCCCCCTTAGAAAGGAGGCGGTTCGCCGGCCACAGCGACGTCACTAGGCAGGTAAGTATGTGTGACGGGGACTAACGATGTTGTGCGCCACGGGCAGCGATTTGCCCGTGACGCAGAACCGACGGGGGCAGATGCTTTCACCAGCGACATCACTAGCGTGTAAAGCAGCCTTACTAACTTCAACATTGGGATTTTAGCAGTGGCAGAGAGCTCACATCTATTGATACCCATCAATCGAATGTACCTGGGCATCAGTAGACCTGACATCACTGATCATACCACCTGAAGCAGGAGCGAGGTAAGCCTTAATGCCCTTTAACAGGGTTCTTTTGGATAACTAAAGAAATTAAATAAATTACTAAATCCCTTTAATTAACAAATGACTCTTATTTTTTTGTAGCGGGCTAATCATTGTGGAATTAAAATGGCTAAAAAAAATCAGGTACCTTTACTTTCAAAGCGTCATGTCAAGGCTCGTCTACAGTTTGCTCATGATCACTTGGAGGACTGAGACAGACTGGTTCAAAGTTCTCTGGTCTGATGAGACCAAGATCGAGATCTTTGGTGCCAACCACACACGTGACGTTTGGAGACTGGATGGCACTGCATACGACCCCAAGAATACCATCCCTACAGTCAAGCATGGTGGTGGCAGCATCATGCTGTGGGGCTGTTTCTCAGCCAAGGGGCCTGGCCATCTGGTCCGCATCCATGGGAAGATGGATAGCACGGCCTACCTGGAGATTTTGGCCAAGAACCTCCGCTCCTCCATCAAGGATCTTAAGATGGGTCGTCATTTCATCTTCCAACAAGACAACGACCCAAAGCACACAGCCAAGAAAACCAAGGCCTGGTTCAAGAGGGAAAAAATCAAGGTGTTGCAGTGGCCTAGTCAGTCTCCTGACCTTAACCCAATTGAAAACTTGTGGAAGGAGCTCAAGATTAAAGTCCACATGAGACACCCAAAGAACCTAGATAACTTGGAGAAGATCTGCATGGAGGAGTGGGCCAAGATAACTCCAGAGACCTGTGCCGGCCTGATCAGGTCTTATAAAAGACGATTATTAGCTGTAATTGCAAACAAGGGTTATTCCACAAAATATTAAACCTAGGGGTTGAATAATAATTGACCCACACTTTTATGTTGAAAATTTATTAAAATTTAACTGAGCAACATAACTTGTTGGTTTGTAAGATTTATGCATCTGTTAATAAATCCTGCTCTTGTTTGAAGTTTGCAGGCTCTAACTTATTTGCATGTTATCAAACCTGCTAAATCTGCAGGGGGTTGAATACTACTTGTAGGCACTGTATCTGTATTAATAATTGTTGAAGTGCTCCTGATGAGCCCCATCTGATTACATAGAGGGTGAAACGCGTAGGGAAATTCTTGGACAGCAAAAAACCTTTTAATTATTAATACAAAAAAAATAAAGCAGTGACTGCTTATTGGAAGCCCAGATTTCATTTTCTGAATTTTAGACAGTTCAAAATGTGTCATATGGGGTTGCACCTATTAATTCAGTTGGCAAAACAAACTCTCAATTTTTTATTTTTTTATTTATTTTTTTATTAATACCAGCTATTCCAGTAATACACCTTTTGGTATAAACTGACCAAAACATTTTAATGTTGTTTTATAATTATGCTTAAAGCTATACAGTATATGCTAGTGTACAAAAAAGTAGTAATAAAAAGAAATTGATGATATTTTCTATAGGACAACCGGCAAAATCAAAATTCTTGAACCGTAGCTACCGGCTCGGTACTAAAAATACTAGATGTAGTGAATAAGAAAAAAACTGCTATGGGCAATATATGCAAGAAAGCTAAAGGCAATGTTTATCTTGTGCTGGGAATTGCCAGATTTAGGATAAATCAGGGTGAATCCTTATGCTATTCAGGTACAATAATCTATAAACACACAATAACCCTGTATATTTATGGGCATGGCTGGAACACATAATACATCCTGCATTATCACCAAATTACTGCACGCTCCTTATCCTTTTCCTATATAGACGAAATGCAAACCTCGTGCCTATACAAAACACAAGCATTCACAGATATAGCGTCAGTTTTAGTATTCCATCAAGGAAAAGATCAATTTGAGTACATTTGAAAGAAGCTGTACTCAATTTTGACCCAATAGACTAAGCTAACCGGGGTCAAAAAACAAATTTATAGGTCTAATAACTGCGGGCCTTAGTCTTGAATGAACAAGGCATCCCTGCTCTTAAATGACTTTTCTAAGCGTTTAACTTCACAAGTAAAAAAAAAGAAAAAAAAAAGACTACAAGACAGAATTTAAAGGACAAGGATTTGGTGATCGGTTCTATTTCTAGTTGAAAAAAAATAAAATAAAAAAATAAATAAAAAACCCGGTATATCTTTTATACTTTCATTGTCTGTAAGTTGGGAAAATTTGCTATTTGGCGGAAGAATAACGAATGCTATGGATGGTTAAAGACTGCGTGATTAATGTTCCAATAAAAAGTATCTTACAATAAAAAATAAAAAAAAAATCTGTTGATAGGACAGGGTGACATAGAGCATTAATTCTGTGTCCTTCACTCCCAAGACCTCTGTATAATTTAGTCCCCATCTGATGGCTGTGGAAGAAACTACATATAAAATTCATTTGTGTGGGCTGAATGTTGTATTCTCGCGCACAATACTCTATATGAAGATAAACTACCTTCCAGCACCGCATGTGGAACTCTGTTAAAAAGAAGACCTTCCCAGTACAGTAGGGCAGATTTATTCTTCACTTCTCCATTGCTAAGGGATTAGAAAGCTTGTCTCCGGAAAATCGCCTGGATTTTGATGAATGCCGCCACACAGACATATTCTTATATGTAATACAGCCATCACGAGCCTTTTGTCTTCAACGTAACGCAACGGTAAAAGAAGTGGGTTTATAGGACTTCGTCCATGAAGTTAGAAAAGGTCAAAAATAAATGAAAATGCAGATCTCTCTTATACACAGATAACATTTAAAAATTATATATTTTATACATGTAAAAATTAGAGATGGTCGAATAGTAAAAATTTGGGCTTGGATAATGCTTGGTGAATACCGAGTACTCTTCTAGTATTTGTCACAACAAAAAAAATGTTCGGGTTCCCCATTGACTTGCATTGGGTTCGTTATTTGTGATGAATACCGGAATAGAGCTTTGGGATTCATTACTAATAGTTCGAACACAAATACCGTGTTTCCTGAAAATAAGACAGGGTCTTATATTATTTTTTGTTTTGAAAGATGCACTATGGCTTATTTTTAGGGAATGTCTTTTTTTTTTTTCCCTGAATGAACAACAAAAAATTTAACATGTATTCAAATATAGTCATATCGAATTCTGAAACATCTAAATAACGCTCCAAACTCTGTGTATATATCTATCAGCTGTCTACACACACATACACACACACACACACGCACACGCACACACACACACACACACACGCACACGCACACGCACACACCAGCCTGTCTCCGCTTCAGCTTTAGACTCCTGAAATTAAGAGACCTTTGGTCACATGATGTGATGTCACAAAGGTCCTTAAGCAGTCTTATCAGGATATAAACACTGGAGCTCCTAGGAGAATGAAGCCCTGTGAGGTTGCCCAGCTTGCGCTCCCTTCGTACTAATGCCCGTCCTGCATAAAAGCCTGATTCCTGTTCAGTTCTTTAAGACTCCAGCAATTAAGAGACCTTTGGTCACATGATGTGATGTCACAAAGGTCCTTAAGCTGTCTTATCAGGATATAAACACTGGAGCTCCTAGGAGAATGAAGCCCTGTAAAGTTGCCCAGCTTTGCTCTCTCTTCCCACTAATGCCAGTCCTGCATAAAAGACTGACTCCTGTTCAGTTCTTTTAGAGTCCTGCAATTAAGAGACCTTTAGTCACATGATGGAATGTCACAAAGGTCCTTAAACAATCTGATCAGGATATAAACACTGGGGCTACTTGTAGAATAAAGGCCTATGAAGTTGCCCAGCTTTGCTCTCCCTCCTCCCTAATGCCAGTCTCCTGCAATTAAGAGACCTTTGGTCACATGAAGTGATGTCACAAAGGTCCTTAAGCAGTCTTACCACCAAGGTATAAACACTGGGGCTCCTAGAAAACTGGAGCCCTGTAAAATGGCCCAGTTTGCTTTCCCTTCTCCCTAATGTCAGACTTCTGCAATTAAGAGACCTTTGGTTACATCATGGTCAGATGACTGTGATGTCATCAAAGTTCTTTAAACAATTTTAAGCTTGGAATACAACTGTGCTGCCTGACTGCCCAGACTGGAACTAGGGCTTGTTTTTGAAGAAGCGCTTATATTTCAAGCACTTTCCAAAAATCCTGTAATATCATGCTAGGGCTTATTTTTGAGGTAGGTCTAAATTTTGGGGAAACAGAGTAGTAACTATTTATTTTTGGATAATGCCTACTGAATACCAAGCACTATTTCAGTATTTGTCATGACAAGAAAAATGCTCAGGTTCCCCATTGACTTACATTAGGTTCGTTATTCGTGACTAATATCGGAATAGTAGTACTTTGGGATTTTTTTTAATCTGAACACAAATGGTTACTATTCACCCATTACTAGTCGAGATGTGTCCACCCAAAAAAGTCTACAATATTACAATATTGTAATCCACATCACAACTACACGTTGGCCCTTTACATTTCTCAACAGGAAGACTGGGTCCCACCTTGGTGATGCCAGGTCAACTTCCAATTCTGGAAGTTGACGTGACATCACCGGACATCAGAAGTCACAGCAGCCAGGGTCGCGTGATGGGGATGAGTGGACAGCGATAGCGCAGCTCACAGGGAGAATTGGAAAAAGAAGGTATTTAGAAAAAAAAAACTTCTTTTCTTGCTTTAAATTGATGTGACAACTATGCTTTGCAGTGGGCCACATCTTTAAGGACCTGGCTATTTTTTTGCTTTAGTTTTTTCCTCCTATTCCAAGAGATGTAATTTTTTTTTTATTTCTTTGTCTATATAGCCGTGTGAGGGCTTGATTCTTGTGGGATGAATTGTACTTTTGAATACCACCATCCATTTTATTGAATGATAGAATGGTAAGCGGGAAAAAAATCCAAATGTGGCAAAATAGCAAAAAAGTGAAAATCAGCAATTTTTCTCTTTTTTTTTTTTTAATTTCTAGAGTTCATTTTATCATAAAACTGGCCTGGCAGTATGACAGGATGATTCTCCAGGTCAGTACGATTATGTAGATATTAAACATGTATAGATTTTGTTTTAAGTTGTAAAAAAAAATTTCTGAAATAAAAAAAAAAAATTTGCTCATGTTGCAACTTTCCGAGAGCCATAACATTTTCATTTTTTGGGATATGGTGGTGCAGTGGGAAGGCTTGGTTTTTCTGCACCCTGAGCTGATGTTTTTAATTATATTACCTTGGGTTATATACAAAGTTTTTATCGCTTGTTACTTTTTTTCTGTTGTTGCTTCAGCCAAAAAACGCCCAACTCTTGTGTTTTGCTTTTTTTTTTCCCTCATTATGCTGTTTACTGTTCAGATTAATTTTATATTTTGATAAATCAGACTTTCACGAGTTCATCGATAGAAATGTGTAAATTTTTATTATTTCATAATTTTTAATGTGGTAAAAAAGGGACAATTTTATATTTTTTTATATTTTTTCATATTTTTTAAAAAACTTTTTTTTTTACTTAGTACTGTATCTAATAGGTCCCTTAGGGGACTTGAACCTATAATAGTCTGATCACTTGCTTTCTATACAGCAGTGCCACAACATTTTCTCTATACAGAAGAAATCACAGTCTCATTTGAACGCTGGCCATGGGCTGGATTTCATAGGAGTACTGAGATGACAGACACAGGGGTCATCCGCCAACCCCTAGCTGTCATGACAACTCATCGGCGTCCTGCGATCACGTCGTGGGCATGCTGATGAGGGCACAGAACAGTGCTCCCCCTTGCGAGCATGCATTAAATACCACGGTCAGAGATTGACACCGGCATTTAACAGGTTAACACTTCTCCATCCACAGCTGTTAGAGGCACATCTCAGCTGAATAAATCAGCCAACGTTCAGGGAAAGATGCAAAAGCAGGAAGACAACCCATGATGGACATAGTATGTCAGGGGTCCTTAAGGGGCTAAACAAAATGCAAGGAACAAATTATTTTTGAAAGGAACATTCCCTATAAAAGTATCTAAAAGATGAAAAAATGCAAAGAAGATTCTCAAATACAAAACACATACAGCTGCACTCTAAAATGCTAACAATGCATAAGGGAACTCTGGTATTGCATTACTGCTATAGGAACATTTGAGAAAAAAAAAAAAGGAGATACTTAGCCAA
The DNA here is from genome assembly GCF_048569485.1 of Anomaloglossus baeobatrachus. Classification (NCBI taxonomy): domain Eukaryota; kingdom Metazoa; phylum Chordata; class Amphibia; order Anura; family Aromobatidae; genus Anomaloglossus; species Anomaloglossus baeobatrachus. Next base: position 47,577,488 of record NC_134359.1, read on the forward strand.
TGTATTGGCCAATGCATGTGAGCCCAATAACCACGACAAGGTGTATCTCAATAGATATACACATATATATATATATATATATATATATATATATATAGATATATATTTATATATATATATATATAAATATATATATATATATATATATATATATATATATATATATATATATGGTCTAAGCATCTCCATTTATTCAGTATTAAGTATGAGCTCCACGCACAGAAATACACACACTTACATACCTTGGCATACTGTCAGTCAGTTAGTAATGTTCTGTCACACTTAATACACATGTTAACTCAAGAGTAAAGTAGTTGTCCACCACTTGAAAATTAACGGCCTATCCTTAGGATCGGTCATCAATGTCTGATAGATGGAAGTCCTACACCAGACACCCCTGCCAATCAGCAGTTCTCTGTGTCTGTGCCAGTCAGAACTGCTCAGTTATGGAGCTGTAAAGCACAGCTTCGTCAACTGACTATTGCTCATGGCCATGTACTGAGTCCACCCTCTATTCAAATCAACAGAGGGCAGTTGTGCAATACTTGGCTGTGGCCACTATTTCATAAGCAGAGCTGTGTAGCTTCACAACTGAGCAGTTCCGGCCAACACAGACACCGTGAACCGATCAGACATTGATGACCTATCCAAAGGAGGCATTGGGACTAGGAAAATAAGTGGGGATCTTTCTTCTTATGGTTTCAATGACTTTCTAATAAAATGGACTTTTAACTTTTATTATAACTGGAGACGTTGATGCTGGACTTTTTTCTTTACTTATCTGGACCTGGTTAGCCGAACTGTTTGTCCCTGCTCCTCCTGGTTTTCAAGTTTATCTCTCAGCATGGAGAGCTTTGAGACGGTTCTACTATTTGAGCTTTCTCCCTACTCTGGAAACTAATATTAAAAAGACTTTAACCCTTGCTGCGCCAACAGAAAGCAATGTCAGTTTTTCCTTGGTGCAAGTTGCCCAATTGGAGCTCAGCTGCCGCCTTTTGTGGCCACTCCCCTCCTCCATCAGCCTTCTCTTCCTTGCAGTTGGTAGATTCATTCTACCAAGTTCTGCCGTGGAGAGAGGGAGTCACTTTGCAGCTGCTGGTACAAGTATAGCTGTGTGCTTGTTGTTGTTGTAGAGATAGCCTTTGTCTGGTACTTTCTTCCCTGCTTTTGTTTTTCCCCGTTAACATTTGTTGTCTTATTCTTCTGTGTTTGGGTACTGTGAGACTGAGTGTTGGTTTTCCTCCCTGTTTGTCTATTTTCTATGGGGGTACCGCTCTGACCCCGGTTTCCACTTTGGGTGGTGGGAGGGGGTACTGGATCAGGGCTGGTTACGAGCAGGGCCAGAGTGGTGGCCCAAACCTCCTCACATTCAAAGGTAATTTTGGGATCAGGGATAGCTAGGGTCCCCTAGCCTGAGGATCAGTTCAGGAGCCCTTATACCAGTTACCTCCATTCCTTCCAGTGACACTGGTCCAATCACTTCCCTGCACTACATACGGTGAGCTGGATAACTTACTACTATTACAATTTAGAAAAGAAAACAAGAGAACTAGAGTGCATCAAATATCATCATGAATTTTTATTTATGCAAAGAAGTTTTTCAGTGAAAAAAGGACAAGAGTGGATAATAAAACATGAAGGTGAAAACATGCATGGAGAGGGATCACAATCTGTGTGGAAATCACACAGTTCGTAGTAAATAGTGAACCAAGAGAAGATATAACTTAAATTTAGAGCTAGAAACAATAATAAAAATCATATTAAGATATACATCCAAATGCCGGTATAGGAAAGAAATTAACTAATGCGTTTCGCCATTCAAATATGGCTTCTTCAGGAGAACACACTTGCTACACTCCAGAATCTTTCAAGACAAGCTGTACCCAGTTATTTTTACCAGGATCACTCTATTACAATTCACAGATTTAAATCCTGAAACCTGGCACTTCAACATAACAGTGCAAGCAACTAGAATATAACATGCAAGATGCTGCTTATCCTTAAATATTGTCAAAAATTTCAGACTCTCTGATGAAAAGCAAAAAGAACGGAAACTATACATGATAGATGCCCATGCTGGCAATTATGCAATTTGCAGAAAAATAATCAATGAAAATCCTGTATACAACTATACAGAATAAAAATATATATATATATATATATATATATATATATATATATATATATATATATATATACATATACATACTATATATATATATATATATATATATATACATACATACACATACTATATATATATATACATACATACACATACTATATATATACATACATACATACATACACATATACATACATACACATATATATATATATATATATATATATATATATATATTAGTCAGATATCAAAGCTGTAATTTTTGAAGACCACTGGTTCTCAAAGCAGAAATCCAGTTGAGCCAAGGAGTCTCCACGTATGTGCACATGACTGGGACCCGCTGCGTCCTGAACGTGGAAAGTCCTGACCTGCTGGGCCACGAGTCTCCTCTGCAGGAGACCGCAGCTGCTCGTGCCCATGATCAGGGTTCGGGCAGTTGTGGTCTCACACTCGCGTCTCCGCATCAAAGAATTGACACGCTGTGGCTCGGGAAGCTGCACCGCAGGTCAGTTTTCGCTGCAGGAAAAACAAGCACAGTGGACATGGGATTTCTAGAAATCCCATCCCCTGTGTTTGTACTGAACAATGCAGCGTTTTGGATGCAGTAAAAACAAGCTGCATTCAAAACGCTGTGGGTACACAGCCTTACAAGACATACCTACTCAACACATACAGATTATCTTTTACAAATGCACCCAGTCTATGGAACGTCAAGTAAATTACATGGTTACTCAACTTCTCCTGACTTCGTGATGAAAAAATTCCATCAAAATTCAAGAGATGAAGCTTCTTATTCAACCTTTCCTTCAACTAGCAGCTTTTTAAGATATTTTGTTTAAAGCTGGTGACACCATCTTGGAAATATGACTTTATTGGTGTTACACCTTTACAGCTAAGATGACGCATATCCCATTTATCATTGTGATTGAAAGCCTGACAGATATGCTGGTGGGAAGTTAAAACAAAATGGATAGAGCCTGCATAGCTTCCTCTTACATTATAGAAGGGCATCTTCTAAATGTATCTTCTCTGTTAGACCGGAGTCACACTTGCGCGAGTTTCGCATCACATCACCTGGCACGGCCTACCGCTCTCCGGACAGGAGAGTCTCAGCTGCATAGAATTACATGCAGCGAAACCGGCTCCTGTCAGGAGAGTGCATGGCTGTGCCTGGTGATGCGATGCGGAACTTGCAGGAGTTTCTCGCAAATGTGACTCCGGCCTTAAGGCCCCGTCACACGCTTCGATATATCGTGCGATCGCACCCGCCCCCGTCAATTGTGCATCATGGGCAATTCGTTGCCCGTGGCGCACAATGTTGTTAACCCCTGTCACACGTACTTACCTCCCTCACGACGTCACTGTGGGCGGCGAACATCTTCTTCCTGAAAGGGGAGGGACATTCGGCGTCACAGTGATGTCACACAGCAGCTGCCCAATAGAAGCGGAGGGGCGGAGATGAATGGGACGCAACATCCCGCCCACTTCCTTCCTTCGTCATTGCCAGCGGGATGCAGGTTAGCTGTGTTCGTCGTTCCCGGGGTGTCACATGTAGCGATGTGTGCTGCCTCAGGAACGACGAACAACCGGCGCGCAGAAAAAGGAACAACATTATGAAAATGAACGACGTGCCAATGAGCAACGATAAGGGGAGTATTTTTGCTCGTTAACAGTCGTTCGGAGGTGTCACACGCTACGACATCTCTAACGATGCCGGATGTGCGTCACGAATTCCGTGACCCAAACGACATATCGTTAAATATATCGTAGCATGTGACGGGGCCTTTACTTGTACATACTGAGTGCTCCTATCAAAATATTACCCAAAATATCATCAGTAGGATTATAATGAATCAACATTTTGCTTCACATTTAGAGATTTTGTTGACTTGTATTTACCATTTTGATACGGGTTAGTATTATTACTTATCTTTTTACATACAAAACCAAATCATGTCGAGAGACGTTGTAAAAAATGGCTTTTCCTACTTTTCTTCACTTTGTTCTCCGGAATTTACATGGCTGTTAACTAGCACGTATCGGTATGAATTCTTTCACCATGTCTTTTTTGTTACACTCATTTTATTACCTTACAATAATTTAAGAAATTCTTTTATCTAGTTCAATGTCAAATAGTGTTATCAGAAAGCATATGCTGAACATGGCACAAAACACCGGCTCGTGAACGGTGTCCGCGAAACTCACAAAAGCATTAAAATGTTAGTAAAGTAACCAACTGATGAAAAATGACAGCTTAATCACCATAAAGCATTTCACATTAACAGTTTTTTTTCCACCATAAGATGCAATGCCTGAGAATAATTTAATGGGGGTTAGACATTTAGCATTGTTAAATAGCCTACTTTTTGCACCAGAATTGAGTGTAATATCTATTATACATTAACTGACAAAGTCTAGAGCACAGAGACATGTCTGCAGGAAGCAAAAGTGTAAAGACAAATTATTTTATGGTCGGATTTATGGTGAAAAAAATGAAATCGAACAAGAATTTGTTTAAATATATAGTCCTACTGGTTGGTAATACCGGTCTTCTCATTCTTTTTTAGAATACGCCCATTTTTCAATTCAGAAGCACATTTTGCACCGATCCTGATCTGATTAAATGTTGCAAGCCACAATCTGAAGATCTAAATGCTCTTCTATCATTACTGCGGTCACATTTAAAGGGAACCAGTCACCAGATTTTGGCCTTCTAAACTAAAACTAGCCCGCAACAGCGCAGAGTGAAGTGTGCCTGCGCGAGCTGGAAATATGGAGATTTTACCCGCCTACGTGGATGACGTCATCCACGTCAATCAGTACAGGAAGAGGGTGAAACGAGGGACAGAAGGCAAAAATTAGGATGCCCATCAGACCAAACCAGACAATTTACATACAGGATGGAAAATTTTTATAAAGGTTTTTGGGGTCTACAGGGGGGGTCAGGGGGTAATGTGCACCTTTATAGAATGTAGCGCAGGCGCTGCTTAGGGTGCTAGTTTTAGTTTAGAAGGCCAAAATCTGGTGACAGCTTTCCTTTAAAGAGGTTATCCGAGACTTGAATTTTTTATGGGCACAAGAGCTAACAAGTGAGTAGTTGCCAAGTAACTGCCTATTGTGATCGGCACCAATTCCTGGTAGCACAGAGCAGTCACAGACCGTTCCTGCCGGAGATTCAGAGGCTGCTGCTGACACTGACATAGCAGCTGCTTTTCATCCTCTGTCCTCTGTTGACCGGGTGGGACTTTCGTGGTCATGTTAATTGAAAGCCGCCTCCTTGCTGCCCAACTGTGGGTAGCTAGCTGTCAATTAGCATAACATCAGCAGTCACACCCATCAACAGAGCACTCCGTAAGAAGAAGAGCTGCTCTGTTGACGTGGAGCAGATGAATCACCAGCAGGAGCAGTTGGAGACCACTTTAAGGTGGTGCTATGTAGAAAATGCAGGTAGTTTGCAACTACCAACCTGTTAATTGTTGGACTCATATTAAAAAAATAATAAAATAATAATAATTAGTCATGGATAACTCCTATAAAAAGGTATAATTTTCTTTACTTACTCCTTTTACCACTTGTCATGACCTTTTCCCAAATGACAAGGTCTATACATTCTGGAGACTATGATACCTTGAAAATGGCCATATTACAGGTCCATGCTGTATCAATCTGCAAGACAGTATGCACTCATCTTATACTGTAATTAATTTGAGTCACAGAGAACAACTTCTAGCATTTTCCATAGCACGCTATATCACAGTGGTATTCTTCCCTAGAAGCATATCCATAGAGGCAACATATATGTGGTAAAGATTCTTAAGACCCAAATGCACACAAAATTAAAGTCGATTGAACCGGGCAATTTTGTTGGGACTGGTCAACATTTATATATTGATGTTGCTTGAATCTGGCCCAACAGATGATATGAGGGGAGGTAAGGATTCTTTTGTTTTCTAGCTAGATACGCCCTGGCTAAAGGTTTTGCTCTTTGACTAGAGAACATTAGCTGAATGTTTGTGTGTATGGAGAGTCTTGAGAAAGACGTGTCAGCTAAACAAGCAATCGGCTGACAGAGACCTATGGCATGTATGGGCACCGCAAAACTGGCTTCTGATCCAAGCACATGGTCTTACCAAAGAGGCCCATGGTCTTACCAAAAAGGCCCATAATCTTACCAAAGAGGAAAATGGTCTAACCAAAAAAGCACATGGTGTAACCAAAAAAGCACATGGTCTAACCAAAGAGATCACATGGTCCTACCAAAGAGGCACATGGTCCTACCAAAGAGGCACATGGTCCTACCAAAGAGGCACATGGTCCTACCAAAGAGGCACATGGTCCTACCAAAGAGGCACATGGTCCTACCAAAGAGGCACATGGTCCTACCAAAGAGGCACATAGTCTAACCAAAGAGGCACATGGCCATATTAAAAAGAGGCACATGGTTGTACCAAAGAGGCACATTCTCTCACCAAAGAGGTACACGCTCTTACCAAAGAGGTACACGCTGTTACCAAAGAGTTACATGCTCTTACCAAAGAAGCACACGCTCTTACCAAAGAAGCACACGCTCGTACCAAAGAAGCACACGCTCTTACCAAAGAGGCACATAAAGTGCATATCTGCCGGATATATATATATATACATACATAGACTTCTAAAGGTAACGGATGACAAATTTATATTGATCTATAAAGATATATTCGGATATGTAATCTCATCTCATAACACACAAGGAAATTCACCACGAAAAAAAAATGACAGCGTTTCAGCCTTTTCCTTGCAATTTACCAGCACATAAATTGGCCTAGGACTAGTTCAATTTTGTTCTCATTATAGCACCGAGACAGAAGCACAAAGATAGCCTTTCCCTTCTCTATTCTCTTTCTCTCCGAGCTGAAAACACACGGTGGCCAAATTCAGTCACATTTAGGAGGGTGTTATTTTTTTTTTCTCTCTTGCTTGACAAGTTGTTGTAATTGAAATGAAGTCTAATCAGACTCATTACTGTTTTCAGCAATTTGCACCAGCGAAGATGCTTATTAGGTAACTGTGTTTAATAAACCACTCTCTAGAAAAATAACAGTAATGAGCCCTTAACAGTCAATCCGCAGTGTGAATGTAATTTGAAAAGTGTTACTGGTGCTGAATTGATTTTCACATTTAGTAGTGTCATAATCAAGTCTTAGAAATCGGCGAAGAAGAGGCCATAAAGAGGTAAGTTGCACAAACAGACTTACTCAAAAGAGAAGGGCATGTTTGAATTAGAGAGAGTAAACTACCGGAGCACAAAATCGTTTTCCTTGAGAAGCTTATTTGCTTCTTTCAAGGACAAAGCAGGCAAGTTTCTATTCACTCAGTACTATATGTATACAATTATAATGAATCATTACATATATAAATTAAAATTTGAATATATATTATTTATAGTAGAAGGCACACCTAATAAAATGTTATATTTATTTATATATATATATATATATATATATATATATATATATATATATATATATATATATATATATATAAAAATAAATATAACATTTTAATATATACACACACACACACACACACATACACACACACACACACACACACACACACACAAACACACACACACGTGTGTGTGTTTGTTTATATATACAGTGCTGGCTAAAAGTATTGGCACCCCTGCAATTCTGTCAGAAAATACTCAGTTTCTTCTTGAAAATGATTGCAATCACAAATTCTTTGGTGTTATTATCTGCATTTATTTTGCTTGCAATGAAAAAACACGAAAGAGAATGAAACAAAAATCAAATCATTGATCATTTCACACAAAACTCAAAAAATGGGCCAGACAAAAGTATTGGTACCCTTAGCCTAATATTTGGTTGCACAACCTTTAGCCAAAATAACTGCAAACAACCGCTTCTGGCAACCATCAATGAGTTTCTTACAATGCTCTGCTGGAATTTTAGACCATTCTTCTTTGGCAAACTGCTCCAGGTCCCTGAGATTTGAAGGGTGCCTTCTCCAAACTGCCATTGTGAGATCTCTCCACAGGTGTTCTATGGGATTCAGGTCTCGACTCATTGCTGGCCACTTTAGTAGTGTCCAGTGATTTCTATCAAACCATTTTCTAGTGCTTTTTGAAGTGTGTTTTGGGTCATTGTCCTGCTGGAAGACCCATGACCTCTGAGGGAGACCCAGCTTTCTCACACTGGGCCCTACATTATGCTGCAAAATTTGTTGGTAGTCTTCAGACTTCATAATGCCATGCACACGGTCAAGCAGTCCAGTGCCAGATTCAGCAAAGCAACCCCAAAACATCAGGGAAACTCCGCCATGTTTGACTGTAGGGACCGTGTTCTTTTCTTTGAATACCTCTTTTTTTTTTCCTGTAAACTCTATGTTGATGGCATTTCCCAAAAAGCTCTACTTTTGTCTCATCTGACCAGAGAACATTCTTCCAAAACGTTTTAGGCTTTCTCAGGTAAGTTTTGGCAAACTCCAGCCTGGCTTTTTTATGTATCGGGGTAAGAAGTGGGGTCTTCCTGGGTATCCTACCATACAGTCCCTTTTTATTCAGACGCCGACGGATAGTACAGGTTGACACTGTTGTACTCTCGGTCTGCAGGGCAGCTTGAACTTGTTTGGATGTTAGTCGAGGTTCTTTATCCACCATCCGCACAATCTTGCGTTGAAATCTCTTGTCAATTTTTCTTTTCCTTCCACATCTAGGGAGGTTAGCCACAGTGCCATGGGCTTTACACTTCAAGATGACACTGCGCACCGTAGACACAGGAACTGTCAGGTCTTTGGAGATGGACTTGTAGCCTTGAGATTGCTCATGCTTCCTCACAATTTGGATTCTCAAGTCCTCAGACAGTTCTTTGGTCTTCTTTCTTTTCTCCATGCTCAATGTGGTACACACAAGGACACAGGACAGAGGTTGAGTCAACTTTAATCCATGTCAACTGGCTGCAAGTGTGATTTAGTTATTGCCAACACCTGTTAGGTGCCACAGGTAAGTTACAGGTGCTGTTAACTACACAAATTAGAGAAGCATCACATGATTTTTCAAACAGTGCCAATACTTTTGTCCACCCCATTTTTTGTTTGGTGTGGAATTATATCCAATTTGGCTTTATGACAATTTTTTTTTCATTGAAGACATTATATGAAGATAATAAACCAAAGAATTTGTGATTGCAATCATTTTCAAGAAGAAACTGAGTATTATCTGACAGAAGTGCAGGGGTGCCAATACTTTTGGCCAGCACTGTATATGTGTGTGTGTGTGTGTGTGTGTGTGTGTGTGTGTGTGTGTGTGTGTGTGTATGTATGTATGTATGTATGTATGTATGTATGTATCTATCTATATATACACACACACACACCACAGACCACAAGTTTGGACACACCTTCTCATCTCTAGAGTAACTATTAAGAGGAGACTTTGTGCAGCAGGCCTTCATGGTAAAATAGCTGCTAGGAAACCACTGCTAAGGACAGGCAACAAGCAGAAGAGACTTGTTTGGGCTAAAGAACACAAGGAATGGACATTAGACCAGTGTAAATCTGTGCTTTGGTCTGATGAGTCCAAATTTGAGATCTTTGGATCCAACCACCGTGTCTTTGTAGAAAAGGTGAACGGATGGACTCTACATGGCTGGTTCCCACCGTGAAGCATGGAGGAGGAGGTGTGATGGTGTGGGGGTGCTTTGCTGGTGACACTGTTGGGGATTTATTCAAAATTGAAGGCATGCAGAACCAGCATGCCTACCACAGCATCTTGCAGCGGCAAATTCCATCCGGTTTGCGTTTAGTTGGACCATCATTTATTTTTCAACAGAACAATGACCCCAAACACACCTCCAGGCTGTGTAAGGGCTATTTGACTAAGAAGGAGAGTGATGGGGTGCTTCGCCAGATGACCTGATCTCCACTCACCAGACATGAACCCAATCGAGATGGTTTGTGGTGAGCTGGACCGCAGAGTGAAGACAAAAGGGCCAACAAGTGCTAAGCATCTCTGGGAACTCCTTCAAGACTGTTGGAAGACCATTTCCGGTGACTACCTCTTGTAGCTCAAAGAGAATGCCAAGAGTGTGCAAAGAAGTAATCAAAGCAAAAGGTGGCTACTTTGAAGAACTTATAATATAAAACATATTTTCAGCTGTTTCACACTTCTTTAAATATTTCATTCCACATGTTTTAAGTCATAGTTTTGATGTCTTCAATGTCTACAATTTTTAGTCATGAAAATAAAGGAAACTCTTTGAATGAGAAGGTGTGTCCAAACTTTTGGTCTGTACTGTATACACAGACACGTATATTATATATATATATATATATATATATATATATATATATCACATACACACACACATACAATGTATATATACACATATGTGTGTGCATATATTTAAATATATATTATACATACACATTTATATACCTACATACATACATACATACATACACACATATATATATATATATATATACACACACACACACATATATATATATATATATACACCCACATACATACATACATATACATTTGTATATCCACACACACATTTTATATTTATTTTTTTTTATACACCCACATACATGTAAATGTATATGTCTATATATACATACAGTATATAAACGTATATATACAGTATATACCCACACACTTACATATTATATATATATATAAATAATATATATATATATATATATATATATATATATATATACATACATACATACATATATATACACACACACATTTATATACATATACAAATACACAAATATACGTGTGTGTGTGTGTGCATATATATGTATATGTGTATAATATACACACTGTGCATATACTGTATACATATACACATACACACACACACGTATGTGTGTTTGTATATGTATATAAATGTGTGTGTATGCCCACCATAAATTCTATACATTTAAATTTACATTTACATATTTTTTAAAGTATTTGTATTAAAAAAAATATTAAAGCTATCAATATATATATATATATAAAGAAGGCAGTACATCCAATTTGGTGAAAAACAGTATAAGCACCCTTTATGCACACCTACCAGCGACTACATAGCTCTCTCTATGGAGCTTTTCTCAACCAGCTTTATTTTCAAGGCTAAACAGGAGGTGTATCCTTGAAGTTCTTAAGCTATATTTTTCTTTTCAACCAACGGAAATTCTACAAATACAATTGAAAGTATTTAAAAATATTCACTTTTGTTGTGACACTGCCACTACAGACCCGCTATTGTGTCCTGTTTAATAATTACCTCTTGGAAAATCCAGCTTAGTTGTTCAGTGAGGTGGTCACAAAAGTCGAGCAGCTCAGTTCCACCTCCCAGATGCTTTTACATTTTTCGTTTTTTCCTCCCTTTCTTCCGAGAGCCATCATTTTTTTTTATTTTTTCATTGTTTTATTTTCAATGGGGCAAAAAGTAGGTGATTTGAACTTCTGTTTTGTGTTTTGTGCTTTTTTTCATATTTTTTTAATTTTTTTTTCCAATATTTATTGTTTTTACTAGTTGAGTAAGGTGACCGGAAGCTGTAATGGTCTGACCGCTTGTACTGTACAGAGCAAGGCATCAGCACTGCTCCGAATAACAAATCATTAGATTAAGACTGTGGAGAAGGAGCGCAATAGGGTCTTAGCAGATAAAACAAGAAAAATAAATTAGGTAGACTCACCTATAGGGGTTGTGTCAGTCACAACTCTTATAATTGCGTAGTACACAGGTGATACAGCTGCAGCCCTGAAGGATTCAAATGGATATGTATAGAGGAAACCGGGTGTCTTGCCAAATTATCACCAATAACAAGGATTTGATAAAAATTATTCCAGGTCTTTATTAGATTGCCAGGTTCAGGTCAACGCTTTCGGAAGTTACAGCCCCCTTCCTCAATACATCAAGTAATGACAAAGAATCTCTTGCGGAAGGGGGCTACGCCCTCCGAAACGTGTTGACCTGAACCTGGCAATCTAATAAAGACATGGAATATTTTGATCTAATCCGTGTTATTGGTGATAGCGCGGCGAGACACCCAGTTTCCTCTATACATATCCGCCCAAAAGGCACAAATGCTGAGCTCCTATGAATGCTGGTGCTCACCTTGCATTCAAAAAAAGTACAGCGTTAGAGTGACAGGGGTCATCAGTTGACCCCTGGTTGTCATGACAACCCATCAACGCCCTGGGGTCACGTCACGGGGCCGCTGATGGAAGCGGGTGGGAAATGATGCATTTCACACAAGTGCGAGTTAAATCCCGCTGTCAAACATTGACAGCAGGATTCAACTAGGTAACAGACGTGGTTATGTACCGCCCCCGCGTCAGCAGCCTGCCGCCGCTGCTCGGATCTGGATCCGCGGTGGCTTGAGAGGTCTCGGGACCCGGGGGTCGGGGTCGCGCGGCCACTCGGAAAAAAGGGGGGGGATTATTTACAGGGGATTTTATGGACAGTTCATGACGCCACCCGAGGTGCGTGGTAAGTTGTAGTACCACCGCTGCAATGAGAAGTACCTGGTGGCGATGGTGTGGGCCGCCAGATGTTTAACCCCTCCACAAGTAGGGGGAAATGCCCCGGGACTCGGTGTTGGTGCAGGGAGGTGCCGTCTGGATGGTCAGGGATTGTTTTAGTACTCACTCAGTCCAATAATGCTGACACCAACAACCGTGGTAAACCAAAGTTTGTAGTACCGCTGCAGCAGGGAGGGAGCACGCCTGGATCCTGTGCCCTATGGTGTTGCCTCTTAGCCTGTGGCCTTTTCCATGGCACCTTTCTTCTAAATGGTCCCTCTAGCTTGGAACTATCGGGTCCCGCTCACCAGTATGGCTAACTGGGTGAGCTTGCTCTCAGGGTTCACGCTTGGGATTTTCTTGACTATGTAGTGGGAAAGTCCTATCCCCCTCGTTGTGCTAGTACCCCGATTTTGTAGTGGGTGGAAAACAG
>NC_134359.1:47595579-47635579 GCF_048569485.1 Anomaloglossus baeobatrachus
CTTAGCACAGGAGAGGTGCTGTTTCTTTTTAAATAATGCAGACCCCTTTAAAGTAGTAATTCTATAATCTTTCCATTTCAGCTTAATTACATACCTATTATAGTCAATCATAATAAATGAACATGTAAGTGTGTGTCTATATAGACTCCTTGTAACACCAAGAAGGAAAGGTTTGCATGTTGCTTGTGTTCACACTTCCGTTGTTTTGCATCAGTCACAATCAGTTGTGTGACTGATTTAGGCTACTTTCACACTTGCGTTTTTTTCTTTCAGTCGCAATCCGCCGTTTGGAAAACAGCGGAATCCATTAACGGATTCCGCTGCTTCCCATATACTTGTATGGACGACAGATTGCGACTGATGGACCTGCGTTGCTTCTGCTGGCAGACGCTGCGGTGCTTCCGCCGGGCAGAAGGAACGCAGCATGTAATGTTTTTTTGAGCAGCGGAATCCGTAGGATTTCGCTGCGCATGCTCTCTCTGGCTCTCTGCACACATAACCAGGGTACACATCGGGTTACTAAGCAAAGCGCTTTGCTTAGTTACCCGATATTTACCCTGGCTACGTGTGCAAGGAGCCAGCACTAAGCGGTGTACGCTAGTAAACAAGGTAAATATCGGGTAACCAAGCAAAGTGCTTTGCTTAGTTACCCGATTTTTACCCTGGCTACGTGTGCAGGGAGCCCGACACCTCCCTGCTCTGCTCCACCCCCTCCCACATTCCACTCCACTCCACATGTATACACACACACACACACACCTGTCCCCAGCCATGCAGTCCACGGCACTGACGTCCTCAGCGCCATGGCCCCGCTCGGTTCCACACACTCCGCACTCCAGCCCCCGCACACATTCTCGGCGGCCGAACGATCAGCTGATCATTTTCAATAGTCTACCACCGGTAAAACTGTAAAGAAAAAAAAAAAAAAGCAGATTCCGTTGTTTTGTACGATCCATTGCATCTGTTGTGCCACTATATGCAACACATCCGTCACACAACACAATGCAACGGATGCCGTTCAACGCAAGTGTTAAACTAGCCTAATGGATGCGTTGCAGATAATGGCACAACTGATGTGACTGATACAGCAAAAAAAAATGGATCTGTTGGGCTGTACTGGCGGACGGCTTTTGTGAGTGATCAGCTGATCGTTCACAAAAGCCGGCCGCCGAGAGATCAGCTGATCGCTCACAAAAGCCGGCCATCAGCTGATCGCTCACAAAAGCCGGCCATCAGGCAATCAGCTGATCGCTCCTGCCGCTGGAACTGAATTTACAGTCGATCATGGTTTTATACTGTGCACATGCTCACAGTAAAAAAACAATCCACCGTATATAAAAAACATTCCAGTGTGCATTCCTACCGCCTGGCGGTCAGTAAATGACTGATCCGTCACGTGGCGGATGCAATGCAGGGCCATCAGTCACTATCTGTCGCTAATAGAAGTCTAAGGGGGAAAAATGGATTCCTGCAAAATATTTTGCAGGATACCGTAATTCCTCACAAGGCTACGGATTGTGACTGATGCAGAACAACGGAAGTGTGAACTTAGCCCTAAATGTGCTGCCATGGCCTGCAGTGTCTCTGGACTTCGGCATCATAGAACAAATCTGGGAAGTTATTGGTTGGCAACTGCATAGACAGCTGCCAGCAACGGATCTTGATGATTTGCATGTCAAAGTGCATTCAGCAAGGCAGGACATTCCTAACTAACCTCACTGATAGAATGCCAAGGTGTGTAATTGCGGGGATTTCTTGGTGCGGTACTCATTTGTAATACAGAGTAAATGAAGTTGTTTTGAAAAAATTTTGTTCCCATTTTTCCCATCATTTGCTTATCATTAAAACGTCTATTCTTCCATCACTCCATGACTACCATTTCTTCTTAGTGCTTAGAGTACACCAAACAAATTTATATATATATATATATATATATATATATATATATATATATATATACACATACATATATATATGTATATATATGTATATATATATTTTTTTTTTTTAGAACTTTTTGCACAAATTGCTTTTCTCAGGGAATTTAATGTCAAAATTCACAAGAGGCGTTTAATCCATGATGGTTCGTCCAATACATTTTTAGAGTTCAATTAGAATTGGTATTTATAAACAGTCATCCTCATCATGCTGTTCATAATGTTCTCAGTTGGAAGTGGCCACCGAGCTTAGAGTATCACAGAGTGTCATCAGCAGGTTGCAACAGAGATATAGAGAGACTGCAAGTAACAGAATGGCAGATAGGTGGATGTCCTTTGGAAATATCCTACACTGATAACTGCTTTGTGGTGAACAATGCCCTTTGGAACGGATGAAGAATGCTACACAATTCCAGCGGCATTTAAGGGAGGTGAGAGGCACCCAAGTGTCACGTTAGACTATTAAAAAGCCATTTACATTAGCATGCTCTGCATGCTTAACCACCTGTAAGGTAACTGACCACACTACCAGGCAGAGGCGTCATCTGCTGGACAAGGGACTAGTGGGCCTCAGTAATGTTCACTGATGAAAGTTGATTCATGCTGACTAAAAATGATGTCTGCCAATGATATTGGAGATATCAAAAAGAGTGTTTGCATCAGCCACTATTATCACCAGACGAGCCTTTGGTGGTGGTGATGGTTACAGTGTGGGCAGGTGTGTCCAGTCACTAGAGAACAACCCTACACTGTGAATAGTACAGTGACAAGCCCTACTACTTCAGTAACATCCTTAAGTCAGTCATTGTGCCTATGAATGATGAACACAGGCCTAATTTCATCTTCATGGATGACAACGCTCCAGCTCATCGAGGTTATATCATTAGGGAACTGCTGCTGGAGACTGGGGCACCTCAACTGGAGCTGCCAACACTTTCTCCAGACCTGAATCCCATAGAAAACCTACGGGATCAGCTGAGTCGCTGTATAGAGGCCGTAACTCTGTGCCCCAGAACCTCAATGACCTGAGGGCCGCCCTTCAAGAAGAGTGGGATGCTATGCATCCGCAGACACTAACTCTACTTGTGACCAGCAGGAGATATCGTTGTCAGCTGTAATTGATGCTCATAGCCACATGAAAAGTTATTGAGACATATTGATGGTGTGGGGGTGCTTTGCTGGTGACACTGTTGGGGATTTATTCAAAATTGAAGGCATAGAGAACCAGCATGCCTATCACAGCATCTTGCAGCGGCGTGCTATTCCATCCGGTTTGCGTTTAGTTGGACCATCATTTATTTTTCAACAGGACAATGACCCGAAACACACCTCCAGGCTGTGTAAGGGCTATTTCACTAAGAAGGAGAGTGATGGGGTGCTATGCCAGATGATCTGGTCTCCACAGTCACCAGACCTGAACCCAATCGAGATGGTTTGGGATGAGCCAGACCGCAGAGTGAAGGCAAAAGGGCCAACAAGTGCTAAGCATCTCTGGGAACTCCTTCAAGACTGTTGGAAAACCATTTCCGATGACTACCTCTTGAAGCTCATCAAGAGAATGCCAAGAGTGTGCAAAGCAGTAATGAAAGCAAAAGGTGGCTACTGTGAAGAACCTAGACTATAAGACATATTTTCAGTTGTTTCACACTTTTTTTAAGTATTTCATTCCACATGATTCAATTCATAGTTTTGGTGCCTTCAATGTGAATCTACAATCAGAGTCCTGTCAATAAAGAAAACTCATTGAATGAGAAGGTGTGTCCAAACGTTTGGTCTGTACTGTATAATTATATATATATATATATATATATATATATATATATATATATATATATATATATATATATATATATATATATATATATATATATATACACATACACATACACACACTCACACATATTATATATATATATATATATATATATATATATATACACACACACACACACGCACGCACGCACGCACACACACACGCATATATATGTACATAAGTTCTGTACATATATAATTTTATAAATATATATTTATAAAATTATATACGTACAGAACTTATGTACGTGTATATATATGTGCTGTATATATTTGTGCTCATACAAATATGTATGTGTGTATGTATGTATGTATGTATGTGTATATATTTCATATATATCCAGACAATTATAAGTAATCTTCTGCTCGTAGATTGTAGCTTTACTAGGAATATCCTTTTTTTTCCCCCTTCTTTCTCATCGTTCCTCCTTTTAGCCCTGCACTTGCTCTTCCTTATTGCACTTTCTACAGCTCTAGTAAGTAAGAAAGAGATCAAAGATAAAGTAAGAAGGCCTACAGATTGCTCCAAGAACAGAAAAAGATGATACTCTGAATCCCAGCCTGTATGCCTATGATTGGCTTTATGAAAACTATGAACAAGGTACCAGATCAGTGCTATTCGCTGCCTGCTGAAGTTGGCCTCATGAGGCCGCTTACTCCCCGCGGAGAGAGAATAGCCTTCATAAGCAAGAGGCCTCTATTAGCAGCATACAAAGCACAGTCTCCCATTACGGAGCACCATTATCTCATTAAAGAGACAGCAGGGACAAAGAAGACTTTTTTTTCCTATCGTTTAAGACTATTGACATTTTTCTTCCTGTTGAGAATGACAACATGAGAAAGATATGGTGTAAAAACTACCACCAAAAAAACCACAACCAAAACAAAAAAAAAATTATATCAATGGAAAGACGGCAGAAGGAAATAGATTTTCTCAAAGAGTTTGAGAATACTGACTTTTCCCCCCCCCTTTTTGCACAAAATGAAAATCATAAAATAAAACATCAATCTGTTTGGGTTACATTGTGAAACTTCAAATAAAATTTGGTTAAAAAAATGATTTTCACATCTGTTCTTCCAACAATTATTAAGATTCCAAAAAGGGATCGGTCTCATTTTTGCAAATCAACTTCCAATTCTTATCCTCCGAGAAACCGCGTCATTTTTGTCCATCGGCCGTTTCTGTTATTGTAGGTCATTTTCGTTAAAGTTAAAGGGACTAGATAGAAACCATGGACAAAAGTGACTGTTTTTGAAGAATAAACAGATTGTTACTTTCAAATTTTTGACTATCCCTTTAATAGGGTTAACCAAAACCCTTAAAAAGGGAAACGGACCACATATTTTTACATATATCATAGTGTCACAGTTGTATAGGCTCTTGTCTAAATTAAAATTTACTTCTTTTATTGTAGCGATACGATGTGCAAGTCAAGAGAAATCTAGGGTAGAAGCCATAAGTAAATTTGGCGGCAAGTAGGGTGGGCAGTGTCAATGATCTTGGACTGCCTCTTTCCAGCGCATGCTTTTCTACTAGGTTTTTCATAATTGGCACATCGGATATTTTCTATAAGATATATTTTGGAGGGAGGAACAGAGCCACCTTATCAGCCACACAACTACTTTCATATATTGTGCAGCTAAAAAGGCCAACAAAATTCCAGGATGTATCAAGAGAAGCATTGAATCTAGATCACAAGAGGTAATTATTCCCCTATACTCTGCCCTGGTCAGACCCCACCTGGAATACTGTGTACAGTTCTGGGTGCCACAATTCAAGACAGACATTGATATATTGGAGCAAGTCCAGAGAAGAGCAACCAAGATGGTAGAAGGTGTGCAAATCATGTCATATGAAGACCGGATAAAAGAACTAGGAATGTTTAGTTTGCAAAAGAGAAAGCTGCGAGGAGACTTAATAGCGGTCTACAAATATCTGTCATAGTGCTGAGGGAACCACCCTATTCTCCAAGGAAGTACAAGAAGCAATGAGGAAAACTAAAAGGAAAGAGATTCAGATTAGACATTGGGAAAAACTTTCTGACATTGAGGACAGTCAGGGAGTGGAACATGCTTTTACGGGAGGTAGTGAGTGCAGTTAGAGAGTTGAACAGGCGACTACAAGTGGCAGTGACGGCAGTTAGAGAGTGGAACAGGCTACCACAGGAGGTAGTGAGGGCAATCAGAGTGGAACAAGCGACCATGGGAGATAGTGAGCTCTCCATCAATGGAAATCTTCAAGAGGAAACTGGATAAACATAGCTGGAATGATTTAGGAAAACCTGCATTTGCAGGGGAGTTGGACCCGTTGGCTTTTGAGATCCCTTCCAACTTTACCATTCTATGAAAACATGATTAAAGATTCCCTTTAAGCTTAAAGAGCTTGTCTAATACTTTAAAATTCATGGCCTATTCTTAGGATAGGTCATCAATGTCTGATCGGTGTAGGTATGACACCCAGCACCACCGATGATCAGCTGTTTTCTGTGTTAGCAGTGGCCGAAACTGCCCAGTTATGGAAAAGTATCTCTAGCCGAGTACTACACATTCAACCCCTATCCAAATCAATAGGGGGCAGATTTGCAGAACCTGGCTACAACCACTATTCTGTCAACTGAGCTGGGTTGTTCAGCTCTGTTTTGCGCGCTTCCAGCCATCACTGACACATAATACAGCTGATCGGTGTGGGTATGACACCCAGAACCCAGATCACATATTGATGACCCATCCTAAGGATAGGCCATCAATTTTAAAGTAGTGGATAACATCTTTAAACTGAATATAAATTTAAAAATATGTAAAATAAAGAAATCTCAAATATATACTCCCCGATTCTTATAACTAGGTATATTATACGTAGTAAAAATATATATATATTTCAGAATTATTTAGTGGATTTTATCTGGGTTATAAAATGGTAAAATTAGCTGAAAAACGTTTGAAAAAGAAGAAAGATGTAAAATAAAATATGACATTTTCAAATACATAAATATCACCCATCTCCTATTATAAGGTTCTATTATAATAGACGATTGTGGAAAAACTTTCAATAAATATTCCATTTTGCAGAAGCCGACTGTAAATCAAATGAACTTTTCCCGAGGTAGACAAAATATTAAAAGTGCAACCGCATCCAGCTTTTAACATAAAATTACTCATCTGGATCAGGAAATACTGAGGTAAGATAATGTGAAACAATCACATCCACCTGCTTGAGATTCGGGTTTCTCATAAATCAATCATAAGGATACAATTGTGCAATTTAATCATATAATAGATCGCATAGTCATATCAGAATAAAATTTATAAACGCGCATACAGAATGTAAGGGCATACATGGGGAAGTCCTCATATTGGGCTATATACCTCGGTGTCATAAAAGCTACTTGGGAATAAAGATTTCTCTTCTTGAGAAAAGGTAAGATCCTCGGAGGCAGAACGTTCAATGTGGTCAAGGATTATACCAACAATTTGTAAACAAGGTATAGGTAATGCATTGTTTTTATACTATACATGTACTTATTCTTTTTGTAATAGTTCACACCCCAACTCCCTCCATGGCCAACATATGCATCATCTTCAGGGTAGAGACATTGACATCATGAACTTCATTTGTCTGTCCCCCATGTTTTTTTTTCATAGGTCAATCAAATGAGTAGGCTTACGAAGCTGCATAATTAGTTGGGTGTACTGTAGGCAACTACTGTTCTTGGATGCACTCCATAGGTAAAACAATTTTTCTGTCAGTTAGGCCTTGGTTCCACTTGCACATAGCTTCTAATGTGAGAGCATCGGAAACAGTATGCTAATGAACCTCTGCAATAAGTGTGAGCCGAGGGTCATGCGATTGTGATCGGATCACAGCTGCAGAGGAGAGTGGGCAGGAGCACGTTCTCCCTCTCTTCTGCGGCCTATCTCTGCGTGTATTACACTGCAGTTGGATGTCATGAGTGCAGTGCGTTGTTTTACATGCACCCATAGACTTGTATGGGGGTGCATGAGCCGAGAATTGCTGCCAAACGCAGCATGCTGCAATTCCTTTCTCAAGCCGACATGGCATGAGAAATCAATCATAGATGGACACTGCCCCATAATTTTATACTGCTGCGAGTGTAATCCGATGTTTTATCGGATTGCACTCGCCCCTGCACAACGCAAGTGGGACCGAAGCCTTATTTGCAGAAAAATCTTCAAGAAACTCATATTGTCATATTGGCAGCAATCTATCCTAAACTCTGCGGTCCGCTTAATCCACCTCTCCCCTCGCTATTCCCCAGCCTCGCCACTCTGCCAATCCCTTCACTGGCTTCCCATCGCCCAACAACTCCAGTTCAAAACATTACATCTGTGACCTAGTCTCCTGGTACCTACCTGCACGCAACCTCAGATCCTCACAAGATCTCCTTCAGTATATCAGAAACTCCCCTACTGTGGAAAGCTTCAAGAGGAACCTGAAGACGCATCTCTTCCAACAAGTCTACAACCTACAATAACCCTCAGTCCAGTACAGAACTGCGCAACCAGCTCTGTCCTCACCTATTGTACCATCACCCATTCCCTGTAGACTGTGAGCCCTCGCGGGCAGGGTCCTCTCTCCTCCTATACCAGTCTGTTTTGTACTGTTAATGTTTGTTCTACATATACCCGCTTTCACTTGTAAAGCGCCATGGAATAAATGGCGCTATAATAATAATAATATTATTGTGGATATATCACTGGCAGAAAAGTGGAAAATGTATGAATCCAGCCTAAGAGCTCATTCAGACGTCACTATTTTTCATGTCCGAGAAAAACGGGACAATTGTTTTGATCAGAATGTGGTCCAAGTGGCATCAGTTTTTCCAATTTAAAAAAAAAAAAATCTTAAACTTCTATGTGACTGTCCATGAAAATCAGACAGCTTTTGGATGTCATCCATGTGCATTCTGTTTTTTCACAGACCCATAAATGTGCATTGCCAATTTCGACGCACTGCCTGGAGCAAAATTTGACATGTCTATGTGAATTTCCGCAGACCACTGTTAGCAAAAAAATCACGGATATCTGAATCGTCTCATAGCCTACCGCAGGTGTAAGTGCTGTCCGTGAAAACCATGGATTATTATTATTATTAATATTTATTTATAGAGCCCCATTCCATGGTGCTGTACATGAGAAGGGGTTACATACAGAATACATATACAAGTTACAATAGACAGACTAGTACAGAGGGAAGAGGAATCTGTCCTTGCGGGCTTACATTCTAAAGGATTTTGAGGAGGAGACAGGAGGTGGGGTGTAGGTGGGGCGGAAGCTCTGCACGGTGGTGGGGCGGTACCTCCGCACGGTGGTGTGGCGGCAGCTCCGCACAGTGGTGTGGTGAAGGGGTCATTGAAGATTATAGGCATTTCATGGACAGCACTCATATGGAAACATTGGACATCTGAATAACTCCATCCCTTGAGAGACACCAACAGTTTTCAGGATCTCCCTAGTATTGTACAAGTGATGGAATTACCACCTTGGGAATAGCAAGGAGTAGAGATGAGAGGTTCCATTGTTGCTCGGTTCAATGGCAGAAAACAAGCCTAGCTCCACAGGCTCGAGCCTGACCCAAACTCAAGATCAAGTCACTGAATGGCAGTTTGAGTCTCCATCCACATACAGCCAGCCATAACAGATCTCTTCCGGGGGAGGGTGGGCGGGCTTTTTCAAACTTTCTTTTTGTTGCACACCACATCCAATCACGCTGTTGTTACCTCCAGTGTGCGCTGTTCAAACACTGGAAGTGGCTCGCACAGTGCTGAGCACCAAGTACACCTGAGCACAAGTTTGCTCGCACGTAAAGCATCCAATCCACATGAACACCAAACCTATGGTTTACTCCTCTAATTAGCACTTTATTTTGATTTTTTTTAAAGCACCGCATTTTAAACACAACCTATCAGATGCAATTTTCAGATTTTATTAAATATCAATTCCATCAAATATTTACATTTTTGCCTGGGATTAGGAAAGTCTGGATTAAAATCAATTAAAACAGAATTTTCAAAATGCAAAAATAATTAGTCTTACAATTTAAAAAAGGAGCCTTTAATTTACTGGTGACTTATTACCATACAAAGTTGGAGGGAATACATTATTTCAGAAGTTAGGTTTGATAGGCCATTTTACATTAAGTAAAACCAGATATGACATTTTCTTAAAAGGTCTACATGGTAAAGACAAAAAAATACTCTTAATGGTTCACTTAAAAATGGTTGTTGAGCTTGACTGCCTTTTTAATACATGTAATGTTTTAGGAGAAAGACGGTAATACTCGACATGTTTTTCTAATATAAATCTCTGGTGAGAACTGGGTATTTTCAAGATCAGTTACATAGCATACTCTAGGAATGATTAAAGTGTCTCACTGTACTTTCAATGATATACTATTTGAGAGAAGGCTCTAGCGCTCGGTGTTTGAAGAATTCATGCTGTGATTAATAGGTTAGAATCTGTGCTGGGATGATGTTTTATAATACACTGAACACTTATTATAGGGCGTTAGATAACTTTTACTGTCAATCTCTTTTTAGCTTGAACAGAAGGACTTGTCCAGTGCTGAATGGAGACCAAAAAAACACCTCAACCGCTTCTCCGGTATCAGGTAAGCGTAATAACACAGACCGTCAAATACAACTCTGGGGCAAGAAAAATCCTGTATGCGATTGGGACTGAAAAGAGAAAGATCAATAGACACCTTTCATAGTAAATTTTCCCAAATTTCAAGCTTGGGTAGAAAATTAGACCTTTAGGACCTGTTCAAAGTTCACGCTTTTCTTTGGCAAATCTGGTGTGTATTTTACAAGAGGATCCATTGGAGATACTTTGATTTTTTTTTTCTATGAATTTTATGATTATTAGCCCTATTGCACATAGAAAAAACATAGTTTATTCCCTTTGAATGACAATCCGCTAGAATGATTAATGGTCTCATTCTAGTTGTGCATTATTTTTTCTACACAGCAGACAGTAAGTAAAAGGGGTATGTGAGGAGCTGGCCACGAATTAAAGACTATTGGCCCAACTGATGTAGAGCTGAGTCCACAACTCGAAGGGATTCAGACTTTTTCCAGCACAGAGTGCTGTTGTGTTTTATTAGATATTTTCACGAGATTGGTAATTAAAGTAAAGCAATCATTCCATTACTCTTGTTAGTGTCTCAGGAGCTTCAATTAAACAATTGATCTCCCAGTCACTAGTCTCATTGTGTGGATGGGAAATGTAGACCAAGTAGAACCGTCACCATAGGAGGTGTTACACGCAGTCCCAGTCAAGGGGCTCGGGCTCCTGAAAACACCTCCACCAATGCACACTTAGCATTGTGGGGGGGGGTGGGGTGATTGCCAGGGGGTGGCTTAGGGCACTAAGACACTGATAAGGGTGTAGGGAGCTGCTGCTGACTGGAGCAGGATACGCATGCTATAGTGATGAAAGCTATTGTCTGGGTTTGAGGAATTATCCTTAGGAGAGATTAGCGAAGTTGAGGTTTGGTTTTGGAACTGAACCCCAAATTTAAAAATCAAGGTTTGGGTTCGGGGATCGGATGCTTTATGTGCAAACAAAACTCATGTGAGCAACGCCGTGCCCAGGTACGCTTGGTGTTCAGCCTTGTGAGAGCCACTTGTAGTGCTTGAATGGCACACACTGGGGGTAACAACAACGTGCGCGGATGTAGTGTGCAACAAAAAAAAAAAGTTGGAAAAAGCCTACCCACCCTTCCCCAAAAGTGATCTGCATATGGCTGGCTGTATGTGGGCAGAGACTTATACTGCCAATCAGTGACTGGATCCAGGTTTTGGGTCAAGCTCGAGCCTGTGGAGCTAGGCTCATTTGTTGCCAGCAAACCGAAGCTCGATGACACCACTCATTTCTAATCCTAAGGACCATTATCGATATCCGTTGTCGGGATTTTAGGAAATATCCTAAGAACTATTGTTGATATTTGTCATATGGAGGAGTATAATAACTATTGTTAAGAAAAATTGTTACATCGTTAAGTTGCCTAGGTGATTAATACACCCACAACCTCGGATCTTCACAGGGTATAAAATAATAGATGAAGAAACCAATAATTTAAGACATTAGTTTTGTGCTCTCCTGTATGTTCTGTAATGCCGAATTTAATTTAGAACAGAATATCCATCCAGGGACTATCTATTAAGATACTGGCTATGTCTTTGATATCGTTGCACCTTGGTCACACCATTCTCCACATAGTCCTTTTGCTACCTGCTACCAAGTAGATCCAAACTTTTTCATATTTACAGCAATAAGTAATGAGCTCTGTATCAATGGAAATCTTCAAGCAGAAACTGGATAAACATGTAGCTGGGATGATTTAGGAAAACCTGCACTCGCAGGAAGTTGGACTTGATGGCACTGGAGGTCCCTTCCAACTCTACCGTTCTATGATTCTATGAAATCTCCACCTTTCTATGGTTGCCTAACCTTGTTTTTGGACATATTAAGTCATCAAAAAAGGAAAAAAACAGGTAGGTGATTGGGGAAGACTACTGAAAGTCAGACGTGGGAGTTCCAATGGTCATGCATGTTTTTCAATTCATAGTACTGGGGAAATTCCAAACCAATACTGTTTACTGACAAGTAAGAAAGTGTGAAATTAAGAGAATTTTTATCTTCTTATATTTGCCATAAGATCATTATCCTGCCACAGAGACACAAAGTGTAAGGGGTGCTTTACACGCTGCGACATTGCTAGCAATTGCTAGCGATGTTGCGTGCGATAGCACCCTGCCCCGTCATACGTGTGATATGTGGTGATCGCTGCCGTAGCGAACATTATAGCTTCGGCAGCGTCACACGCACGTACCTGTGCAGAGACGTCGCTGTGACCACCGAACAATCCCTCCTTCAAAGGGGAAGTGCGTTCACCGCGACGTCACTAAGCTGCCGTCCAATAGAAGCGGAGGGGCGGAGATGAGCGGGACGTAACATCCCTGCCACCTCCTTCCTTCTGCATTGCCGGTGGACGCAGGTAAGGAGACGATTGTCGTTCCTGTGGTGTCACACATAGCGATGTGTGCTGCCGCAGGGACGACAAACAACATCGTACCTGCAGCAGCAACGATATTAAGGAAATGAATGACGTGTCAACGAGCAACGATTTTTCACGTTTTTGTGCTCGTTGATCGTCGCTCATTTGTGTCACACGCTGCGATGATGCTACCGGCGCCGGATGTGCGTCACTAACGACGTGACCCCGACGATATATCGGTAGCGATGTCACAACGTGTAAAGTACCCCTTGGACTTTCTCAAGATTTTGACAAAAAGTTTTGACATAAATGTAGCAAAAAGTTTTAAAAATTTTGAAATTTTTGTGTGCCCTCTGCGCAAGTTTTTGATCCTGCAGGAATGTTGCCATATATCAATAGCCATAGAGAAATGGCAAAACAAATATAGTAAACCGATTTATACCATGTTCTGTATATGCTAATCATGTCTAACATGATCGCTTTCCAGCAGTTGTAAACTTTACCCCCCCCATACACACCAACAGAAACATTACCATTCCTAACATGTTTTGACAAGCTGAAGAGCCACAACTGAAGACTACTGTTATGCCGAAAACTATCCAGATAAAATAACTCATAATAAACATTAATAAATGGCTGTACAAGGTTGGGGTGTACAATCACTAGCTTAAGGCTTTAACAATCACATTGTTTAGTCATTGTCTAGTCCAGTAGACCACATGCTCTTGTGTATTAAGTTATAAAAACTCAGTCATAAGCAAAAGAATTGTTCAAAGAAATAAAAGATGTACACAATGTCAATTTATCAGTCTCATTTGCTCTTAGCATTTAGACACTAAAGAAATAGAAAATTATAGAAATTATTGTCAACATTTGAATGGTTTCCAGGGGCACTTTGAGCTACCGAATATAGCACATTCTGTATAAAGTGTAAAGAAGCTTAGTAATGAGAGACAAATGTTCAATTACACATCACATCAGACTAGATTCCAATTAAAGTCTCTAAATGACAGATTTATCTGAAATGCATAAGTACTTTAAGATTTTATACAAATAAAATTCATCCAATAAGGATGCGGTGGAGCTTCAGAAACCTTCTATTGTTTTGAGATTTCCACCTTTAGACAATCTCTGCCTCTATTGCCTCATTGTATGGACCATTAAAGTAAAGATGCTTTCACACATTCAGCATTTCGCCAATTTGCCGGATCCCTCACACTCCAGTACAGTGCAATACAGTACAATGGCATTGCGGCAAAGCTCCAATCACATGTTGTCATGTGACCGGAGCAGGTGACCGGAGCTTGCCGCGATGCCATTGTACTGTATTGCAGTGTACTGGAGTGTGACTGATCTGGCAAAACGGCGAAATGCCGGATGTGTGAAAGCACCTTAAAAGACCAAACACAAGACTAATATAAGATCATTAAGAACTTCTACAAAAAGTATAGAGATGGGGGATTCAAAGGGTAATTGAAGGTCATTTCCTAAATTTAGTTCATTCCCTATTCCTCCGATTTAAATAAATCAATAAAACCCCTTAAATTACCCCAGCTTGTGTATAATTTTTTTCCCAAAATGTATAAACACACACACTATAGCCTTTAAATCACTTGGTAGACCATTGAAGGGCAACCGGAAAACCCAATCTATCAAAACACTGTGCAGAAGTGCTCAGCACCAACGGCTCAATAAAAAGTCTATTGGGTCCAAATATTGCTGTGCGTGCACTCATACAAGGGCTCCGCACTAGAGATGAGTGGACGAATGGAAGATTGGGTTTGCAGGGTTCAGCTATACTTTAGTTAAAAGTTCAATCCCTGAGCCAGACTTTACTTGAGTTTGATCCCTGAGCCCAAACCCCCGAAATGTCAAGAGCTAACCGGTTTGACTCAAGTAACGAGTATTATGGAAGTTAATCATTAGGCAGTTCGGCTCTCTACCCACAGACAGACAGCCATGGACAGAGCATATCCGTAGGAGGGAGGGCATTTTTTTGTTGTTTCTTTTTTTAACACAGCATCCAAAAATGTTTTTACGTCCAATGAGAGCCATTCAGAGACTACAAGTGGCTCTCACAGGGCTGAGTACCGAACATATCCAAGTACCCCAATCCATGATCAAGTGGTTAGCTCTATGATTATACGAACAGCCGCCACACATGGACACTAACATTTTTTTTTAACGTCCGTTTTCAAGCCCGAGACCCGTACACCCAATGTACAGTTTGAACTCCATACTTTACAGCTCGGATTTGCAGTGCTGGGTAATGTGCTTTTTTGCACAGTGTTTTCAGTAATCAGTGGTGGTTTCAGGACATAGACCTATGGTGATCTACATTATGTTTAAGAAGCTAATATACATATATATTTTTTTAGAAACTTATATAAGCTTTACTTAAACTTTACATATTAAAATATCCCTCTTCCCAAGAGTTGGTATTCTTAACCCCTTCACATATAATATACCTATAATGAAAATATTTGAAGTGTCTTTGATTCAAAGACTTAAAACTTGACCTGGCTCATGCATCATAGTGGTGTTTGCTGTAGGATAGATTTGGTGTATCCCGCTAGACACTTTAGTCACTGGCTCAAAGGGTTTGCCCCACATCTTTTCAGGAGCATACTGTTTCCCAATCTTCCAGTTTCCTGCTTGCTAGAAAGTGGTGTGCTCCTGCATGGTTGACATTTCGGACTAGCAGAATTATCCCACTGTTGGACCAAAACAGAGCACTGTCCGATGCAGCTACAAAATGCAACTTTGCAACTGAGGTTGGCTGGAATCAAAAATGAGGCAGTATTTATTATAACAAGTAAATTGCAAACTTGTATGATTTTACAAACACTTCCCAATTCTACTCATCTAGAAAGATAGGAACAGCCCTAGAATTTAGACCTAATCTTTAAAATTTCATCATGCATCTGTCATGATTGTCTCCTTGTTTTTGGAGACTAGTGACAGTTTTAGGACTGGAACTCCTCATCTCTATATGGAATTCTGCATCTAAATGTTGTTTCATTATCCTTGGTACTTAAGTAGTTAATCCGTTTTCCTGCTAGCAGCTCTCCTGCAGTTAAAATCAGCTGCTCCTGCTCTGTAGCCACGCCACCTTGTATTTAAATAGCTAGGTCTCCCAGCAAGTCTTGCTGATTATACAAAGCCATTTTTATGCTGAAGGAGCTGCTGAGGATTCATCCTCAAGTTGGATCTTCTCCATTTTTGTTTTTTCCTGTTTGTCTCACCTACCCTATTGTGGTATTAGTGCAGTGGTGGGTCTAGTGACCCTCATGGCCCCACTCCTTAGCCAGGACTATAGTAGGGATTTTTTAGCGTTTGAGGTATTCCTGATCGGTGACAGGTGCGGAGCCTGTATTGGGTTTGGCTACAACTGCAGGGTACAGTGCAAGGTAAAGGAAGGAAGTGTCCATCTACCCTCTCACTAGCGCCAGGGCCCACCATTGTTATTGTGTTCCTGGTGTTTCCCCTTGTTTGTAGTGTAGTTGTTTTTTGTTGTACGCCAGACATCAGTAGATCTGAACGCGCCTGCCATATTTAATTGTGTGGAAAGAGGATACTGTGGAGAAAGAGCGCAATAGGGACTTATCTGGTATAACAGTAAAATAATATAAGTGGATCCACTCACCTATAGGGGTTGTGAAAGTCACAACTCCTATAAAAACGTGGTAATAGGGTGAATAGCTGCAGCCCCGTAGGATAGGAATCAAGGTGAATGTAGAAAGACGGGTCTCATGCCGCACTTATCACCATTAATGGTGATAAGCGTGGCCTGAGACCCGTCTTTCTACATTCACCTTGATGTTTAATTGCGTGAAACAAATTTTTCAGAAGAAAAATGGGGTTCACCGCCGTGCTTATCACCAATGGAAGTCGGAAATATTAATCCAAGTCGTTTATTGCAGGCACATATACAAGTCAACGTGTTTCAGGGGTCTCTGCCCCCTTCTTCAGGACAGTATAGTAGTGACAAGGACACTAAGGCCTAAGCCACACGGCGAGAAAATTGGTGCGAGTGGAGTGCGATAAAACATCTCATTCCACTCGGACCAATTCTAGCCTGTGTGTCAGCACACATGAGCGATTATTTTCTCAGCCCTAATCAGACCAAGAAAACAATCGCAGCATGCTTGTAATGCGAGACTCTTTTCTCTCTCAACCATTCAAGTGAATGGGGCGAGAGAAAAATCGCACTGCACTCGCGATACTCCGGTGTACCGCGCGTGCAGAGCGAGAAATGCAATAGCCGGCTACGGAGGAGGGAGAGAAATCCCTCCCCTCCTCCGTGCCGGCCCGCCCCTCCGCAGCGCTGGCCTGCCCCCCGCAAGTGAGGTCCGCTCACACAGTTGGACCTCAGTCGCATGGATACTAGCATGACACTCGGCTCCTGCTGTGCTACCAGTGCGAGCCGAGTGTCAAGCGAGCATCGCACTAGTGCACAGTGTGGCCGTGGCCTAATAAAAAAATAATAATAAAATTATTCTGCCCTTTGCATGTGCCCAGGTTTTTTTTTAGGGTGCAATTTCTAGGAGCCTGTGCTTAGCAAATTTTCCTCTTTAGGCACCTTTTATTCTTAATAAACCATCACTGCTGACAGCCCGTTATCCGCCTGTACTGAATCCTGGAGTATTTTCAGGTGCTTTTGGATGTGCTATGCCAGCTCTTGGGATGTTCCCTTTATCAATACCGATCATAAATATTTATAAACTGCATTAACAATGGGTAAAATATGGAAGCCATAAAACCATGTCATTTGTAGATGCTTTTTTCCGACTAGTTGTCTGTAGATCAATGGTCATTTTAAATGTTTTAGTATGTGCAGCCAGTTTGCTTATTAAATGATGCACATATACATTATTAGTCTACAGAATGTAAAAAAAATAAAAAAAATACACGAGAAGGATAAATTGTCCTCCGTATCATCTTTGGCTCGAATTTGCAAACCGTTCCTTTTCTGCTCGCCACTCTTCTTCAAATATATTCCTACATATAAAGCTTCAAATCTCACACTGGCAAGTTTGTATCTTTGCAATTTAAATTCAGTCACTGTATCGCGCTGACAAAAGATACCAAACGGAGGGGGGAAGGCCATTCAAGCTGTTGACTGCAGGCATTTAAGATTTAATGGCAACCCATGTCGGCTGGTGACTTTCAAGAAGAGGATATTATAAGTGGTGAGACAGGCTAAATTGTAGGTTTAGTCATCTGAAACGTTGATACATGCCAAAATGAAGACTTATGTCCACATAAGCATGTTAAGTGGATTGTGGCGCGGAAAAAAAAAAATCCCCACATGGGATCAAATTATATAATTGTTTTCAATAAAGATCACATGCAGATAGTCTCCATGGCCTCATGGAAATTGAATATATTTGCCGTGCTTGGACTGACACATGGAGAAGAGTGTGGAAGAAAAAAAAAAGAGCCGAGGTTTCGAGATCTAACGCGACTGTCCCCAGAGGAAGAGCACAGATATTTTTTTAAATGCCATTTTGTGCATTCTGCACTTACCAAACATTAAATTTAAGAGACAGGCAGAGCAGAGAATAAAAGTCATATCTGGCAGGGGTGGAAAGAGGGCAGTGATGCCACCAACAGCTAAAAAAGGGTTTTGTGCTAATCAAATGAATTTTTTTCGTTAATTAAAGTGACAATGTTAAATGTCTAAAAGGTTTCGATTCTATGGATATTTTTCAACAAATTAATAAATGAATTATTAGAAGATAAAAAGAAATCTTTAATTTTGTTATTGTCCATAAAGAAAAATTATTATATTGAATTGGAAGGTCTGAATGCTAATAAATAAAATTGTATACAAAAATAAAGCATACATTAAATAGCAGATTTGACTGCAATGAGGTCACCTGAGGTCAGTTTACCCGTGGTCACAGGCGGGGAACTGTGGGAACCTCTAGCTATGACCGCAAAGAAACTGAGTGATGTCACCGCTCATCGCTGCCTGAAACCACAGCGTGCAGACATGTTCTGTCCCGCGCGTTGTGACTTCAGTATGTATGTATCCAAACAAACTTTTTATTGGATATTATGGTGTAGCATAGATCATTTGATGGTCCTTCATAACACATAGATTGACCGATTATTATGTAATTACAGATTGGGGGTCTCTGACTATTGTTGTTTTAAGCATTGTTTTTTCAGTATTTATGTAGTAGAGCCATAATTGTCATGGGCCTTATGTGGATTACATCGGAACTGGATGTTTGGGGTTAATATAAGGGTGAAAGAGGGTGGGGGATTTTGCATTTTAATTTCAAATAAAATAATTTTTTCAATGTTTGTGTTTATTTCTTTTCACTTGCAGATTAATAATTGGGTTCTCAGACGACTCCCATTACTAATCTACAGCTTAGTGTCAGCTGTGAGCTGTCATTAACCCCTCATATTATCCAGATTGCCACCACACCAAGGCAATCAAGATGAGCCAGGTAAGGCTATGTGCACACAGTGCGTTTTTCGCGGCGTTTTTGCGCGTTTTTCGGGTGCGTTTTTGGCCTCAAAACTGCATGACTTTGCTTCCCCAGCAAAGTCTATGAGTTTTCATTTTGCTGTCCGCACACAACTGTTTTTTTAAGCTGCGTTTTTGAGCTTGAAAAAAAAAATGGACATGTCAACTCTTTCCTGCGTTTTTCGCCCATGCAATGCATTGGAAAAACGCAGCAAAACGCAGAGATCAAAAACGCAGCAAAACGCAGCCAAAAACGCACCAAATCACGGTAAAAACGCATGCATTTTTTGATGCGTTTTTCGACGCAGGTGCGTTTTTGTACATTTTTAGCGGCCAAAAACGCACAAAAATGCAGCGTCAAAAAAACGCAGCGTGCGCACATAGCCTAAAGTGCCAGAATGGTCACATCTAATGGATGTGACAATTCTGGGCAGCTGCAGGCTACTATTTTAAGGCTGAGGGGGCAACAACCATGGGCCCCCCAGCCTGAGAATACCAGCTCCCAGCTGTCAGCTTTGTCAGGGCTGCGTATCAAAATTGGGGGAACTGTACACAATTTTTTTAAATTATTTAATAAAATAATTTAAAAAATGCATGGGGTCCCTGTTATTTTGATACACAGCCAAGATAAGCACACAGCTGGGAGCTGCAGCCTAAATCCGTATGCTTTATCTATGCTGGGTATCATATGAGGAACCCAATGCCAATTTATTTATTTTTACTCCCCTATAGAGACACACACCGCATGTGTGATTCCAAGCAGTCAGACACACTGTCACACAGGGCGGGAGCATGGTCTGACTGCAACCAATCACAAATGCCTGGACATGTCTGTGGGTGGAGGAAGCAGTTCATATGCATGAGGGTTATGAGCAGCCTTGGAAGTGGTGTTACAGCCATTCGGGAGATTGGTAAGTATAACACGCCTTATTTATTCCTATTTGCATGATATTTTTATGGATATGTGATGAACTATATAGAACATTTTTTTATTTAATTTTTTAGCTGATTTTTTATAGGATGGGAACAACAGATAGACGACAGCTGTAACTGCTTTCGGGCACTGACTGACAGCATATCTTCAGACAGGAACGCCCCATGAACTTTTCTGGAAAAGTTCCTGGAAAAATGCTTGAGTTCTCCATTGACTTCCATTTTACTTTGTACACAAGTCGAACCCCTCCAAGCATCCAACTATTGGTTACGAGTACAGAGCACCCAAGCATGGTAGTGCTCGCTCATCACTAAATATAAAGTGTTTATTTGCATTTAATTGGGGAAATATAACATTCTAGAATGCTCCAACAGAGGGCTAAGAGTTGCTGGTCGTAATTTATATAGTGAAAGCCTAGTGACAGTTTCTCTTTAATCTGGTAAACTAGATAACTGTGGTCACATTTTTCTAGCATTTATATTTTAATATATTTACAATTAAACCTAGGGATCAGAGTCATATATCCTTCCGTGTGCCCCGAATCTAAATGATTAGCATTACCCCAAACAAAAAGGACTAGCATTTTAACAGCATCTTTGCTATCTTGAGCCTAATCTAAAACATCCTACCTGCACATAGAATCATTTGCAACATAAGACACAACCCATAGACAGGTGTTGTGACATTTTTGGAGGAAAGTAATCATTGTTTTGATAATTAAATTCGCAAATGTAATATTTTGATCAGATCTTTTTGAAAACAAATTTTTGATACAGATCTACTTCAATAACTGATCTCCAACCAGCTCTTCAAAAATGAACTACTATGACTTGGTGAACTATGTGTTTCCAATAAAATCAATTAAAAACAAAAATTAGGTCAAGGTTCCAAAAACGCATTTGATATTACAAGAAGATTACAGAAAGTAGAAACGAATCGCAATGGATCTTCGCAGCCATGCAATATTTATTATTGAACGACCTGGAACAAACCCAAAATCAACAGAATAACAAAGCACAGATGGAGTTGTTTAGAAAGCAAATAATTGGCTTGACACCAATTCAAGACTAATTAAAACCTGTTAATTTACCATTGTGCACCATATTGAATATAATCAATTTACACTCACATCTATAAACCCGAAAACATGGCATGCTAATAGAGTCTTTACTGCTACTTCTGTATTTACTAATTGTAAGTATTCAAGATACGCCTGTCAATTAATTTTATGACACTCTGCTAAAATGGTTTATGCTCGGCCGGTGAGAGTCCCGATGCTTATTTACACAGCCATATTTTAATATTTACCACCTGTGTCTTACAAGGAAAAATCATGTAGCCAATGTAAAGGAATGTCAAAAAGTTCTTCGGTTTTACAACTCTCATTCAGAAAGAAATCTCTAACTTGCTCCATGTACCATGTTCTAACTTGTCACAAAGTATAAAAATCTACAGAACCATTTTTGTCTAACTACAGAGAAGACATTTCCGAAAAGAAAAAAAAAATTGGTAACACCTGTAGGTGTTAAGGCAGTTAATGTGTACAATGTGTCTTTCGAAGTCTAGTTTCATTCATCTATCTCAAAAAGTTAATGGTCTACATCAATGGTTTTCGACCAATCATTGTGAACCCATAGAGCGAGCTACAATAGCATCACTGCTCATATATAGGTCGGTGGGTGACGGAGACTGATCTCATCATTGTGTTTGGATACTAAAGCCTGACAATGAACAATATAAAAATTGTAATTTGCTCAAATGGTAAATGGAGCAAAGTGTTGAAATCGGAAAAGACCCAAAAAGTAAGGATGTCTATTTATGATAGAACTTGATAGAGCTTTTCCAGATAGATTTGTGTACTGAAGTTGATCAGTAGCTCTTGCTTAAAGATATTTTCTCATACATATGAAAACCTCAACAAACCGTAATGACCAAATTTACTACAATTAAAGGGGTTATACAATACTTTTTTTGTCTAAAAACAACAGAGGCAACTACCTGACTGTTGTACTCCGGGCCGGCACAGAGTTGTCATTGACCGCTCCTACCGGCAATTCTTCACAGTGCAGTGGTTTTTCTTCCAGGCTGCTATGTTGAAGGGTCATGGCTGCCGAAGTCATGCTGATTGACAGTCACCTTCCAGCAGTTATGCAGCCGGGAGTCGGCGGTTAATCAACAGGACATCGGCAGTCAAGATCAGTCAACTTAGCAGCGAGGAAAAGAAGCCGTTGCTCTGTTGATGTGACATCAGCAGCTGGATTGCTGGCCGGACTGGTCTCTGCCATTGGAGAATGGAGTAGGGCCCCAGACAAAGATGGTTTGAAACTAGCTGTCTGTTAATTCTTAGAAAAAGTGTAAAAAAATAAATTGTACCAGATATCCCCTTTAAGAATTCAACCATAAAACAAAAACCGAGCACTATGAGAATTTATATCCTTAAAGCTGTCCATGTGGCCTTTAAAGGAAAGCCACAATCAGAAAAAATGACCTATTGTTTATAGTAGGTTTTGTGGATTAATTTTTTTAATGGCAATGTTTTTATATCATAATCTTCATTGAAAAAAAAAATCAAAGCGACATGTTACAATTTTGACACTGAGCACTGTTTTTTTTTTTTTATAGATTTTAAGAGTATTTAACTGACTTTTTCCAGTTTCAGAAAATCCACTTCTACTGTATATTACCTGCAATGGACAAAGTCTAATCCTAGCTTTTGTATTGAAGCACCTAATGACCATGTACAAAGGCCAATGTGAAGTGAGGGAGCGCAGAATGAGCTGTGAAATCAAATATTGTGATTAGTGGATTATGAGTTATCAGTTGTGTATAGAGCCGATACTCGCATTGTAAACTTGCTTGGCATATAAAGAGCCTGCTGAAAACTCTTCCTGAGAAGCCACAAAGTAGGAGTTTACAATAGACCCAATGGCAAGTGTGAAAAGTGCCGGATTGCCCATTTTGCTTCTTACAAAGATTGCGAAATGGAAAAAAAAAAAAATTGCAACATGCATTGACGATCGCTTCTGTTAAATGTAGACTATAAAATTGCCTATGATAAACTCTAGACTATCATGAGGAAAATGCTCTGGAAATACACTTAGAAAATGTAATCTGTCAGCAGTTTTACTCCATTGAGGTTTGGTGTTCGTACCAAACACAGACTTTTCCCAAAAAACAGAGTTTGGGTCTTTACGCATACAAACCACTCACGCGAACATCGCTGTGCTCGGGTACGTTCAGTGCTCAGCCAAGTTCGAGCTGCTTGCAGTGTTTGATCAACTCACACGAGGGGTAACAATAGCAAGATCAGATGTAATGTGCACCAAACAAGAAATGGAAAAACCCTGCCCCACCTGCCCCTGGATGTGTTCTGTTTATGGCTGGCTGCATGTAGGTGGAGACCCAAACTGCCCAATTAGTGACTTCCATTGGAGTTCAGGTCAAGTCCAGGTCCCAAGCTGAATTTTATATAAAAGTCCAGCTGAACCTGCTGATCCGAACTTTTAGGCCTAAGACACACGGCATGAAAATCGGACCGAGTGGAATGCGATAAAACATTGCATTCCACTGGGACCAATGTTAGCCTGTGTCAGCAACCATGAGCGATTATTTTTTAGGCCCTAATCGGACTGAGAAAAAAATCGCAGCATGCTGCGACTGTAATGCAAGACTCTTTCTCTCGCACCCATTCAAGTCTATGGGGTGAGAGAAAGATCGCACTGCACTCGCTGAACACCGGTGTACCACGAGTGCAGGGCGAGAATGGCAATAGCTGGCTACGAAGAAGAGAGGGAGATATATCCCTACCTCCGCTCTGCAGAGCCGGCCCGCCCCTTCTCAGAGCCGGCCCGCCCCCCGCAGCTGATGTCCGATCGCATGATCGGACCTTAGTCGCAGTGACAATCGGCTCTGCTGTACTGTCAGCGTGAGCCGAGTGTCATGCGAGGATCGCATTAGTCCCTGTGTGGCCCCGGCCTTACGGGTTCGTTCATCTCTACTGCTAACCACTCTGTATAATTCATGGTGAATAAAGTTTAATACTTAAGTCCTCAATTATAGGAAAAAAATTAAGTTGGATTTTATTGTACAAGGAAAGTACCCAGGTTCCACCTCTATACACAATTTTTCAAACTCCTCCTCTCTACAGTTGGTTAATGTCATTTTTAGTCTCCAGCGTCATGATCTCATTCTCTAACTGCTGCGCATGCTCCACACGGGAGGTACACATAAAATGCACAGCACTTTTTTTTGCTTTTGGAGTAAGCTTCAAAATATTAACATGTATGCACTCTTCTGTGCTGTATCAAAAGTGAGTGCCACTTAATCTATTCTATACCAGGAAATGTACACACTGTGAGGCACAAGGAAAATATATCCTAAGACACTGGAGACGAAAAGCAAAGTCAACTGACTGCAGGCAGTCGAATTTTTGAAATATCAGGGAAGCCAGGACATGTCGCCGATAGAGAATCGTCCAGCAGACACTTGGAATAGCAACGCCTGTCTATAAAATGTTTGAGTTTTTATAACTTTGTTGCTCTATTATCTTTTTGTCGGATCTGAAACACTGGTAAAACATACACTTAATTTCTCATGTACTTAAGAAGCAAGCTCTTAAAATAAGAACTGTTGGGTAAGTTCACATGTGCTTTTGGTGCCGATTTACCATACAAAAAAAAAAAATTGACGGCATTTTACAGTACCAACAAAGTGTTCACTACTTTTACATGGACTGCTTATCCTTACTTTGGATAGGTCATCAATGGTCTGATCGGCCAGGGTCCGACACCCCTCAAATCAGCTGTTGTCGGAGTCAACAGTGGCAGCAGACGAAAAGGCTTTATTCCGGTGCTGTCCTGTCTTCTGATAGTGGCCGCAACCAAGTACACATTGCCTCAAATTAATTTGAATGGGAGGTGGATGCACAGTACCCGACTGCGGCCGCTATCAGAAGACAAGGCAGCTCCGGAACAGAGCATTTCTGGCTACTGCCGATGGCACTGAGAACAACTGATCAGCGAGCGTGTGGGATGTAGGACCCTGGCCGATTAGACATTGATGACCTGTCCTAAAGGTCCAGTCACACTAAGCAACTTAGCAGCGATCCCAACAACGATAGGGATCGCTGGTAAGTTGCTAGGAGGTTGCTGGTGAGCTGTCACACTGCGACGCTCCAGCGATCCCACCAGCAACCTGACCTGGCAGGGATCGCTGGAGCGTGGCTACACGAGTTGCTGGTGAGCTCACCAGCAACCAGTGACCAGCCCCCAGCGCCGCGTGGAAGATGCTGCGCTTGGTAACTAAGGTAAATATCGGGTAACCAACCCGATATTTACCTTGGTTACCACCGCACGTGCAGAGAGCAGGGAGCAGCGCACACTGAGCGCTGGCTCCCTGCTCTCCTAGTTACAGCACACATCGGGTTAATTACCCGATGTGTGCTGCAGCTAAATGTGCACAGAGCAGGGAGCAGCGCACAATGCTTAGCGCTGGCTCTCTGCTCTCCTAGCTACAGCACACATCGGGTTAATTACCCGATGTGTGCTGTAGCTAAATGTGCACAGAGCAGGGATCAGCGCACACTGCTTAGCGCTGGCTCCTTGCTCTCCTAGTTACAGCACACATCGGGTTAATTAACCCGATGTGTGCTGCAGCTACATGTGCACAGAGCAGGAGCCGGCACTGACAGTGAGAGCGGCGGAGGCTGGTAACAAAGGTAAATATCGGGTAACCAAGGACAGGGCTTCTTGGTTACCCGATGTTTACATTGGTTACCAGCCTCCGCAGAAGCCGGCTCCTGCTGCCTGCACATTTAGTTGTTGCTGTCTCGCTGTCACACACAGCGATCTGTGCTTCACAGCGGGACAGCAACAACTAAAAAATGGCCCAGGACATTCAGCAACAACCAACGACCTCACAGTAGGGGCCAGGTTGTTGCTGGATGTCACACACAGCGACATCGCTAGCAACGTCACAAAAGTTGTTCGTTAGCAGCGATGTTGCTAGCGATGTTGCTTTTTGTGACGGGGCCTTAAGGATAGGCCATTAATGTAAAAGTAATTGATAACCTCTAACTTTATAGCTATATAATGCATTTTGGGGTGCTGAATCTGTGTGGAAATTTGCTTTCGTTGCAATTTATGAATCCACAGTATGATAACTTTTTTGTTTTAGAAAAACCTTTTCAGTATAGATCAATGAGGACCCTAAATCCTTTAGTCAAATTGTAAAACTGGACATTTTTTGTTAGTTTTTTTAGTATGTTTCAACAACAAAATAAAATAAAATAGGGGGGTTGGGATTCGAGGAGATACATTATCTGTAATTTTGTAGTTTAACATAATCATAATGTATGTATTATATGATTATTGATTATATGTTTTTGTTATTAAAATCTAATAAAAAGGTTAAAAAAATAAATAAAATAAAAAAAACAAGCAAAAAATGCATGAATAAAGTGTACAGGAATACTGCAAATGTTAGTTTCAAAGACTGCGTGTAAAGTTTGCACCAAATATGCAACAAGTGACCCTAGCGTTAAGATCATGCATTAATATTTTGACAAAGGGTTTAAATCCATGTCATCACAAAAAATGCTTGAGGTTAAGCTATAAGTACTCTGTGTTTAAGTTACTTTTCTTTATTTGTCCTGTGGTATTTCTTCGACTTTTTGTGCCCGATTCTATAAAGTGGCGCACGTTGTTTATGAATTTTGCGCAATTTCCAAAATAGTTTTTATTTTCGTCTAACCCTTTTTCAAACTTTCTTTAACGAAAAATGTAGCACATTTGACAACATGTAGCAAATATTATGCAAAAAGAGGAAAAAAATAATCTTGCCGTACATAAAAATCACTTCAGGTGAGGAGTGGAATACATTTGCACAATAAATGTGCAACTTTTGAAAAATTATGAATTAGGCCGGAAACATCTGAAACCCCCAAACCTTGATTATAATGGTAAACAAAAAAACAAACTCAAAAGCAAATTCATAAAAAGGTGACTTTTTTAAAAAAAAACTCAAATTAAAGAATTTGATACAAATGAAAAATAGGCTTAAAACACTAAAAACTTGATTAAAAAAAATCATAAAAAAGGTAACTTAAAAAAACCCTCAAATTAAAGAATTAGACAAAAATTAAAAATAGGCGTAAAACATCTAAAACTTAATTAAACAAAAGTGCAAATTCAATAATGTATAGAGCCCTAGATGCCAAGTTCAGTTCACACTCTTTTTTAATATTACAACTAGTAAAATTTTTTAGATTATATATATTATACATATATATATACATACACACATATACATATATATATATATATATATATATATATATATATATATATATATACACACACACATACATATATACACACATATATATACATACATATATATTACACATATACACACACACACACACACACATACATACCTACCTACACACACACTATATATATATATATATATATATATATATATATATATATATATATATATATATATATATATATATATATATATATTTTTTTTTTTTTATTATTATTTTTTTAATTCGCCAATGGTCTGATTCTTTTTTGAGGCTTTAAAATCTATACAATTCTAATAGATTTTCTGTAGCAATAAAATAAAAAAACAAAGCTAAGAACAAGATGTTTCTATATAGCATATGACAAATTCTGGTCACCAAGATGAACACAAAGACTATCGACAGAACCAAACAATGTAAGATAATAATAGCTGGCGTCGCGCAGTATAGCTATACACTTAAGTAGTCATTTTTTTGCTAGCTCACATCTAGACTAACACAGCTACTATGGTTGCATCAATTAATTCTGATATGGAGGGATGCATCAGGCACAACTCTGAAATCTGGTAATACAGATCCTATCAAGGTGATTTCCAATCAACTGTGCAGTGAAGCAAGAATTATTAGTGTGAACCGAGGGAGACCCTTTCATTTCCTTTAATAGTGTTCTTTAAATTGTGAATACTAATCTAAAAATCAACATAAATGTCTGGTTAGTATAAGCAATTAGATTGGAAAAAAAGTCATTTTCAAACTTAACAATAACTTATTTTGCTGTCGGAATATCTAATGCATTGCAATCTCGAACCCGAGCAAATGATATTAGGGAGTTTAACCCTTCTAGATTAAATAGCTAGCAGGACAAAAAAAATTGGCTCGGAATAGATTTTTCCAATAAAAAAAAGCTAAGAAAAAAAAGCAAAAGTAATGCCCCCAGCAGACTCAGAGCTACAAGTGCATCTCAATAAATTAGAATATCATCAAAAAGTTAATTTATTTCAGTAATTCAATACAAAAAGGAAACACATATATTATATAGAGTCATTGCACACAGAGGAATATATTCCTATATATTATATACAGTCATTGCACACAGAGGGATCTATTCCTATATATTATATAGTCATTACACACAGAGGGATCTATTCCTATATATTATATAGAGCCATTACACACAGTGATCTATTCCTATATATTATATAGAGTCATTGCACACAGAGGGATCTATTCCTATATATTATATAGACTCATTACACACAGAGGGATCTATTCCTAAATATTATATAGACTCATTACACACAGAGGGATCTATTCCTATATATTATATAGAGTCATTGCACACAGAGGGATCTATTCCTATATATTATATAGTCATTACACACAGAGGGATCCATTCCTATATATTATATAGAGTTATTACTAGAGTTGAGCGTGGTTCGTGGTTCGAGGTTCTCCAGTTCGGGGCTCGAGTGATTTTTGGGGCTGTTCGAGATCGAACTAGAACTCGAGCTTTTTGCAAAAAGCTCGATAGTTCTAGATACGTTCGAGAACGGTTCTAGCAGCAAAAAGCAGGGCTTTTTACAGCTACAGTGAGCAGGAGCCATCGCTGGCAGCCTGCCACAAGCTGGTAACCAAGATAAACATCGGGTATCCAAGCAAAGCGCTTTGGTTAGTAACCCGATGTTTACCCTAGTTACGTGCAGGAAGCCCACACTTCCCGCTCAGCTCAAGCTCACTCCGCCCCCTCCTG
Source organism: Anomaloglossus baeobatrachus (assembly GCF_048569485.1). Classification (NCBI taxonomy): domain Eukaryota; kingdom Metazoa; phylum Chordata; class Amphibia; order Anura; family Aromobatidae; genus Anomaloglossus; species Anomaloglossus baeobatrachus. The sequence continues at coordinate 47,624,825 of NC_134359.1, forward strand.
CCCGCGGCATGTACACATACATACACACACACACACACACAAACCCCCCCCCCCCTCGGCTTACCTGCGGTGATGAAGTCCCGCCATCCCGACCTCAGCGCTGTCACTGTCCTCCATGGTCGCCGCTTGTCACATCACCTCTCGCTTCCAACCCGAGACTGACTAGCGGTGACATCACGGACCTCTCGCGATACTTGAGGGGAAGGCGCTGGTCATTGAACTCAGTGACAGGGGCTGTCAGTGTGCTGGAGATCAGCGCAGGTAATATACCTCGCTGACAGCAGCACTTGTCACCCCCCTGCAGTGACCTGGGCTGACCCATTGATGTTAGCTCAGGTCACTGCATTGCTCTCCCAGCCAATGGGGAACATCCTGCTCTTCATTGACTGGGACAGTGTGGATCGTCATGGCAACCCCTTGGATTACAGCAGACCTGGATTTGTTTTTCAATCTAATAAATTGGTTAAAGAGGGAATGTTTTGGGGAGTGTTTTTTCAAATAAAAATGTGTTTGTCGTCTATTTTTTTTTATTACTGACTGGGTTGGTGATGTCGGGTATCTGATAGACGCCTGACCTAACCAACCCCAGGGCTTGATGCCAGGTGACATTACACATCTGGTATTAACCCCATATATTACCCCGTTTGCCACCGCACCAGGGCGCGGGATGAGCTGGGGCGAAGCACCAGGATTGGCGCATCTAATGGATGCGCCACTTCTGGGGCGGCTGCGGCCTGCTATTTTTAGGCTGGGGAGATTCCAATAACCATGGACCTCCCTAGTCTGAGAATATCAGGCCCCAGCTGTCTGCTTTACCTTGGCTGGTGATCCAATTTTGGGGGACACCTACGTGTTTTTTTTTTAAATTATTTATTTAATTTAAAATAACAGCGTGGGGTGCCCTCAGTTTTGGATTACCAGCCAAGGTGAGGTTGCCAGCTGTGGTCTGCAGGCTGCAGCCGTCTGCTTTACCCTAGCTGGCTACAAAACTAGGGGGAACCCTACGTCATTTTTTTTCCATTTTTTTGGCTAAATACAAAGTTAAGCACCCCTTAGTGCCACATGAAAGGTACCAAAGGGTGCTCCACTTTTTCTCCATTTTTTTCTCCACTTTTTCTCCACTTTTTCTCCACTTTTTCTCCACTTTTTCTCCACTTTTTCTCCACTTTTTCTCCACTTTTTCTCCACTTTTTCTCCACTTTTTCTCCACTTTTTCTCCACTTTTTCTCCACTTTTTCTCCACTTTTTCTCCACTTTTTCTCCACTTTTTCTCCACTTTTTCTCCACTTTTTCTCCACTTATTCTCCACTTATTCTCCACTTTTTCTCCTCTTATTCTCCACTTTTTCTCCTCTTATTCTCCACTTTTTCTCCACTTTTTCTCCACTTTTTCTCCTCTTATTCTCCTCTTATTCTCCTCTTATTCTCCACTTTTTCTCCACTTTTTCTCCACTTTTTCTCCACTTTTTCTCCACTTTTTCTCCACTTTTTCTCCACTTTTTCTCCACTTTTTCTCCACTTTTTCTCCACTTTTTCTCCACTTTTTCTCCACTTTTTCTCCACTTTTTCTCCACTTTTTCTCCACTTTTTCTCCTCTTATGCTCCACTTTTTCTCCACTTTTTTCTCCACTTTTTCTCCACTTTTTCTCCACGTTTTCTCCACGTTTTCTCCTCTTATGCTCCACTTTTTCTCCACTTTTTCTCCACTTTTTCTCCTCTTATGCTCCACTTTTTCTCCACTTTTTCTCCTCTTATGCTCCACTTTTTCTCCACTTTTTCTCCTCTTATGCTCCACTTTTTCTCCACTTTTTCTCCACTTTTTCTCCACTTTTTCTCCTCTTATGCTCCACTTTTTCTCCACTTTTTCTCCACTTTTTCTCCTCTTATGCTCCACTTTTTCTCCACTTTTTTCTCCACTTTTTTCTCCTCTTATGCTCCACTTTTTCTCCACTTTTTCTCCACTTTTTTCTCCACTTTTTCTCCACTTTTTCTCCGTTCTTTTTCTATGGTCGGTCTACCCATTAGCTCTGCCATGCATACTGTAGCTCTACACCTACTGCACATGTTACTTTATGATTGACATCTCTTTCGTACCAGAGCTGTCTAAGTCTACTCTGACCCCATATTTGTCATTACTATATTGTCCTTGTACTGTATTATGACATTTGTATCATGTGTTTCATTTCTTGCTGTGTTGCAATTTTTTTGCTGCATCCCAATTGTACCTCTACATTGTTCGAGTTTATGTTATTGTTCTCTCACTCTTATGTGATACTGATGATTGTCATTTTTCATGATTACATGCAGATAAGTCCAATCTGACGAAGGCTCAGGCCGAAACGTCATTTGTAACTTGTTTTGGACAAAAACATATATGCTTATGAAAAAAATTTTTTTCTTAATACGGACCAATAAAGAGTGATTTTGCATTACTATCCATTGTGACTTACTGACTTAGTCTGGGAGATTTAGAGTGCCGAGGTTACTCACTAATTTTATCTATTATTACCTCTGAGCACCTATATACCAGTGAGCAGAGCTTCCTCTACAGTAGTTCTCCTGATTAGGCATGCCCTTACCTCATGAGCAGGGCATTGCAGCTTTGGTAGCAACCATTACGACATGGACTCTGCTGCTGTGGACCCGGGGAGAGTGAGTGCAGATTCATTGCACCCACACTCCTCACATGAAGGGTCCGCACTCCTAGAAAATGGTGGATACGTTCCCTGAGTGTCTCCCCCCCATATTCTAGACGGTCCAGAGTCGTCGTGGGACCCCTTTATTTTTTTTCTTACAATAAATTGGTGAAAGAGGAAATGTTTTGGGGACTGTTTTTTCAAATAAATTTCTTTTGTCGATTTTTTTTTTTTGTTAGTACTGACAGTTTATGATGTTGGGTATCTAATAGACGCCATGACATCACAAACTGCTGGGCTTGATCTCAGGTGACTTTACAGCTAGTATCAACCCGATTTATTACCCCGTTTGCCACTGCACCAGGGCACGGGATGAGCTGGGGTGAAGCGCCAGGATTGGCGCATCTAGTGGATGCGCCACGTCTGGGGTGCCTGCGGCCTGCTATTTTTAGGCTGTGAAGGCCCAATAACTATGGACCTTCCCACCCTGAGAATACCAGACCACAGCTGTCCGCTTTACCTTGGCTGGTGATCCAATTTGGGGGGGACCCTACTTTTATTGTGTAATTATTAATATTTATAAAATAATTATAAAAAAGAGCCTGAGGGGACCTCCACATTGGATCCCCAACCACGGTAAAGCTGCCAGCTGTGGTTTTCAGGCTACAGCCGTCTGCTTTACCCTAGCTGGCTATCAAAAATGGGGGGACCCAACGTAATTTTTTTTTTTTAACTATTTTTTAAATAGAAAAAATTAATGGGCTTCCCTGTATTTTGATTGCCAACCAAGGTAACGGCAGGCAGATGGGGGTGGCAACCCATAGCTGTCTGCTTTATCTGCGCTGAGAATCAAAAATACCGCGGAGCGCTACGCCATTTTTTTAAAGATTTATTTTAACAGCACTGTGATGTCCAGCAATCAAAATACAGGGAAGCCCATTTTATTTTTAGTTATTTAAATAAATAATTAAAAAAAATATATATGGGCTCCCGCTGCATTTTTTGTATTGCTAGCTAAGGGTAATCCAAGCAGCTACTGGCTGCTAACCCCCACTGCTTGGTATTACCTTCACTGGCAATGGAAAATCCAGGGAAGCATTTTTTAATTTTTTTGCCAAAAAACTACAAAAAAAGGACGTGAGCTTCGCCATATTTTTGTATGCTAGCCAGGTATAGCAGGCAGGTGCTGGAAGAGTTGGATACAGCGCCAGAAGATGGCGCTTCTATGAAAATGCCATTTTCTGAGGTGGCTGCAGACTGCAATTCGCAGCAGTGGGGCCCAGAAAGCTCAGGCCAACCGGTGGTGCGGATTCCAATCCCCAGCTGCCTAGTTGTACCTGGCTGGACACAAAAATGGGGCAAAGCCTACGTCATTTGTTTTCTAATTATTTCATGAAATTCATGAAATAATAAAAAAAGGGCTTCCCTTTATTTTTGGTTCCCTTGTAGTTCTGCAGCTGCTGTCTGTCTGTATGGAGAAGAGCAGACAGCAGCTGCAGAACTACAAGGCTCAGCATACTCCATCCAGGACTGTATGCAGAAGTTTTTTGCCCACCAAAAAAATGACGTGGGCTTCGCCATATTTTTGTATGCTAGCCAGGTACAGCTGGCAGCCATGGGCTGCCTCCAACCCCCAGTTGCCTATTTGTACCCGGCTGGGAACCAAAAAGATAGGGAAGCCCGTTTTTTTTAATTATTTCACTTATTTCATAAAATAATTAAAAAACAAATGACGTGGGCTTCGCCCTATTTTTGTGTCCAGCCGGGTACAACTAGGCAGCTGGGGATTGGAATCCGCAGCACAGGTTAGCCCGAGGTTTGTGGGCGCCTCTGCTGCGGATTTCAGTCCGCAGCCGTCCCAGAAAATGGCGCTCTCATAGAAGCGCCATCATCTGGCGCTGTATCCAACTCTTCCAACAGCCCTGGAGCCGGGTGGCTTGTTGGGTAATCATGAGTTAATACTGGCTTTGTTTTACCAGCCAGTATTAAGCCAGAGATTCTTAATGTCAGGCACGTTTGACCCGGCCATTAAGAATCTCCAATAAAGGGTTAAAAAAAAGACACCACACAGAGAAAAAATACTTTAATAGAAATAAATACACAGACACATTAGAGACTCCATCTTTATTACCCCCTGTCAGCCCTCCACGATCCTGCTCTTCTGTCTTCTTTCTTTCTAGTGTAGTAGTAGTGACGATTGTAGTGAGGATGAGGTGCACCAGCTCATCACTTGGGGCTGGGGAACCTCCATCCTCACTACAATGCTCACTACAATCGGGAAGCAGCGTGCAGCCTTCACTCCGTGAGTGATCACTGCTGGCTGTCAGCGGTAACAGCGGTAACGCTGACAGACGCGTTACCATAGCAACGGTGCTCCCGGAGCCACGGTTAGCGGTGGCGTCACCGCTAACTGCGTTGCTATGGCAACGGTGATCTCCGTTAATGACCGGCTGTGTCAGCCGGTCCTTAACGGAACGGGGAGTCGACCGTGTGCTAGAGCATGTCGCCGGTACACGGCGATACACATATGTGCACCGTGTACCGGAGAGATGCACTCGCAGGTCCTACATGACGTGTCATAGTCATGTGACCAGTCTGTAGCCAATGAAATAATAGCCACGTGACTGGTCACATGGCTATTTTGACGTCACGATAGGTCCTGCATCTCTGCTGGCAGTGCAGGTCACCGGGAGGATTCAGCGATCATCGGATGGAATAGCGGCAGGAGACAGAGTGCAGAAGGGATCGCGAGGACCGGTAAGTGTTATGGCAATGTTTATTAACTGTTTGTGTACATTTATAATGCATTTTTATGTGTTTGTGATTGCCTCCCATTATAGCCTATACGTTCGAGTTCGGTTCGTCGAACGTTCGACGAGCCGAACTCGAACGGGACCCCCGTTCGGCGAACCGGCCTCGAGCCGAACCGGGACTAGTGCGCTCATCTCTAGTTATTACGCAAAGAGGGATCTATTCCTATATATTATATAGAGTCATTGCACACAGAGGGATCATTTCCTATATATTATATAGAGTCATTACACACAAAGGGATTTATTCCTCTAATATTATATAGAGTCATTACACACAGAGGGATCTATTCAAGTGTATATTTCTATTAATGTTGATGATTATGGCTTACAACCAATGAAAACCCAAGGTCATTATCTCAGAAAATTAGAATAATTACCACAAAACATCAGCAAAGGCTTCCTAACTGTTCAAAATGGTCCCTTAGTCTGGTTCAGTAGGCAACACAATCATGGGGAAGACTGCTGACTTGACAGATGTCCAGAAGGCAGTCATTGACACACTCCACAAGGAGGGCAAGCCACAAAAGGTCATTGCTAAAGAAGCTGGCTATTCACAGAGTGCTGTATCCAAGTATATTAATGGAGAGTTGAGTGGAAGGAAAAAGTGTGGTAGAAAAAGGTGCACAAGCAACCGGGATAACCGCACCTTGATAGGATTGTTAAGAAAAGGCCATTCAAACATTTGGGGGAGATTCACAAGGAGTGGACTGCTGTTGGAGTCAGTGCTTCAAGAGCAACCATACACAGACGTATCCAGAACATGGGCTACAAGTGTCACATTTCTTGTGTCAAGCAACTCATGACCAATAGATAACACCAGAAGAGTCTTAAGGTCCAGTCACACTAAACAACTTACCAGCGATCCCAACAATGATAGGGATCGCTGGTAAGTTGCTAGGAGGTTGCTGGTGAGATGTCACACTGCGACGCTCCAGCGATCCCACCAGCAACCTGACCTGGCAGGGATCGCTGGAGCGTCGCTACACGAGTTGCTGGTGAGCTCACCAGCAACCAGTGACCAGCCCCCAGCGCCGCGTGGAAGATGCTGCGCTTGGTAACTAAGGTAAATATCAGGTAACCAACCCGATATTTACCTTGGTTACCAGCGCACGCAGCTACACGTGCAGAGAGCAGGGAACAGCGCACACTGAGCGCTGGCTCCCTGCTCTCCTAGTTACAGCACACATCGGGTTAATTACCAGATGTGTGCTGCAGCTAAATGTGCACAGAGCAGGGAGCAGCGCACAATGCTTAGCGCTGGCTCCCTGTTCTCCTAGCTACAGCACACATCGGGTTAATTAACCCGATGTGTCCTGCAGCTACATGTGCACAGAGCAGGAGCCGGCACTGACAGTGAGAGCGGCGGAGGCTGGTAACAAAGGTAAATATCGGGTAACCAAGGACAGGGCTTCTTGGTTACCGGATGTTTACTGTGGTTACCAGCCTCCGCAGAAGCAGACTCCTGCTGCCTGCACATTTAGTTGTTACTGTCTCGCTGTCACACACAGCGATCTGTGCTTCACAGCGGGACGGCAACAACTAAAAAATGGCCCAGGACATTCAGCAACAACCAACGACCTCACAGCAGGGGCCAGGTTGTTGCTGGATGTCACACACAGCAACATCGCTAGCAACATCGCTGCTACGTCACAAAAGTTGTTCGTTAGCAGCGATGTTGCTAGCGATGTTGCTTAGTGTGACGGGGCCTTTACCTGGGCCAAGGAGAAAAAAAACTGGACTGTTGCTCAGTGGTCGCAGATGCACTTGTAGGTGGTCTCAAGTATGTTCATTGGTAACCAAGGGCATAATAGAACCATGTTTTGCGACATCATTGCATGGAAAATGAGATTCCCAAGCCAAATTGATTGTGAAGTTCTTATTGTTGAAAAACCCTGCCAGTGGCATCTCTGGAGAACATGCTATTTGAGGTCAAGTTAACCGAAGAATTATATTTATTTAAATCAGATATATGAATCATTTTTTAAAAATTTGAATGAATGACCTAAGAAAATCAATTGAACAATTAAAAAAATATGTATTGTGTTGAAGGATACATCCACCCTAAATCGGAATAACCCCCCTGTTAAATATACATTCTTGGGTTTTCTTCAAATGAATGGAGATGAGCTACACAGCTACCCTAAGAGTGGCGTCACACGCTACGATATATCGGGCAATATGTCGTCGGGGGTCACGGATTCCGTGACGCACATCCGACATCGTTGGAGATATCGTAGTGTGTGACAGCTATGAACGACTGTAAATGAGCAAAAATACTCACCTAATCGTTGCTCGTTGACACGTCGTTCAGTTTCATAAAGTCGTTCCTCCTTCTGCGCGCCGGTTGTTAGTCGTTCCCGAGGCAGCACACATCGCTCCATTTGACACCCCGGGAACGACGAACACAGGTTACCTGCGTCCCGCTGGCAATGTGGAAGGAAGGAGGTGGGCGGGATGTTACGTCCCGCTCATCTCCACCCCTCCGCTTCTATTGGGCGACCGCTGTGTGACGTCGCTGTGACGCCGAACGTCTCTCCCCCTTCAGGAAGAGGATGTTCGCTGCCCACAGCAAACAGTAAACGACTTTGTGCGCTACGGGCAACAAATTGCCCGTGACGCACAAACGACGGGGGCGGGTGCGATCGCTCATGTGATTGCACGATATATTGTCCCATGTAACGCCGCCCTTAGACATGTGAACAATCATGCGACTGTCCCGGAAAAGAAATTTAAACTGCAATTGTTGGTCAGAGGGGGCAGACTCGCACTGCGCAAACACTGATTGCCACATGCAGTATGCATTCCTTGAAAATCCCCAACGGGACACATGCAAAATAGTGAATAGAAGTGGGGAATCACTGCATAATTATTGTTATAACAGGGTCTTTACCACTTAACCCTTTAAGACCATGTAAGGTAAACATTAGAGTTGGGCAATTTTATTGGAGTAGAAATTAACGAGGTTGTCCACTACTAGAACAACCCCTTCTGATTCCATGTTTCCCCCAGGTAAATAATAAAATCTATACTCAACTTCCGTGCTAGCACCGCTCCAGCAGTGCTGCAGCTCATGGTGATTGGTCTTATAAGTGGTTGTCACATCATGCGAGCCCAGTGTCCAATCAGCTCCAGCTTCAGTCTCTCCACCCCTTGGGACCAATCAAGGTAAACAACAGGAAGTGAAGGCCCCGAATGAGCTCATTTCCTGTTGATTGCTCATTTGGTCGGAAGGCAGGGATAGAGAAGCTGGCACTCATTAGATGCGGGACCCAAATGACTTCACAAACCCACATGAACTGGTACACCACTAGAACAGCACTGGCAGAAGACGTGAGTATAAGCTTTAAAATTTTACCTGGGGAAAACGTGGAATCAGAAGGGGTTCTCCTCGTAGTGGACAACCCATTTAATTCCTATTCGAACTTTGCATAAGTCTGCATTTTCCAGAATACGGAATTATTTTTGTTATTTCTTCCAAGCAAATTCAGGAAAATAGTGTCAAGCTAGCAACCATTTTTCTGAACCATGGAGGTCTGGAAAAAAAAGTGATAATACCCAACCACTCACTGATCCTGTCCACTCTTACCAGGACAAACCTTATTGTTTCTTCTTACCGCCAAGACCTTACAACATGTATTGTACTCGAGGCTAATACTTCCGGGCATAATCAGGTCTGAAAAATTTCTGTGCGCATATGCAGAATTTTCCCAGATCTAGTTGCAGCCGTAAGTCTTGGCCAAACATAAAGTCGCCTAGGATATTAGAGAGCAATGATGGTAAAAAGGTGTGGAGGAAAACATGGAGACAGTGAACAGCAGAGTTGAGCAATAGTTGTTACTTTTGTCCTGCATCTTAAAGTTATTATGCTCTGGGGGTCTATGAAACCCCCAGAAAATATTGGGGATATTATTTTTGAATAAAATAAAAATCACAGCAAATTAAATTTCCTGGTAAATTTCGTGCAATTTGGCAAATATGAATCTCGTGAGATCTGTTAATCTTTGGTAAATATACATAAACTGGAACGGAGCTCACACCATACCCAGCATGTGCCAACCTGTTTTCCCAGTTTAAAAATATGGAAGCAAAAAAATAAACACTTATTGCATTATGTCCAATCAAAAATATAAAGTTACCAACCCGTACGTTAAAGAGTAACTAAACTTTGAACAAGTTTTTTTTATATTCGAAAGGCACTTGAGTTGCAAGCGGAATCGCGGAGGACTGGGTCCTGAAACCCACACCGATCACTCAATAGACCCCCCAAACAATGTGCAGTTCAGGAGATGGGAGCGCATTGCACCTGCCTCAACACACACACACACACACACACACACACACACACACACACACACACTGCAGAATATGAATTCAATAACCCATGCTTTCTATTGAGTGCATCTGTGTGTTGCTCAGGCAGGAGCGGTGTGTACACTGATAGAAGAACTGCAAACTGTTCAAAGTTCAATTACATAAAAATTCCTTAAATATCACAAAAAGAAAAAAAATGAAATGCCAGAGTTGATGGTATTAATCAAACTTCTTTCAAAAAGTGCAATAAGAGATCAAAACATTGTATATGAACAACAAAAAAGTACCGATAAAAATTTCAGCTCGATGTACAAAAAAAAAAAAAAAAAGCCTTTACACATGTCCATCAGAAAATTGCGACAGTCTTATTTTTTTTACAAAATTCAGATTTTATTTCAGCACTCAAACATATGTAAAGCGTATCACCAAAAGTGAGTACACCCCTCACATTTTTGTAAATATATTATTTCATCTTTTCATGGGACAACACTGAAGATCTGACCCTGTGATACAATGTACAGTGTCAGTGTGCAGCTTGTATAACAGGGGAAATGTGTTGCCCTCTAAATAACTGAACACACAGCCATTAATGTCTAAACCACTGGCAACAAAAAGGAGTACACCCCTAAATGATAATGGCCAATTGTGCCCAAAGTGTCAATTATTTTTGTGGCCTCCATTTTTTTTTTTCCATACACTGCCTTAACTTGGGCATGGAATTTACTAGAGCTTCAAAAGGGGCTACTGGACTCGTATTCCACTCCTCCATACATAATGACATCATGGAGCTAGTGGATGTCAGATGTTGCGCTCCTCCACCTTCCATTTGAGAATGCTCAATGGGCTTAGGTCTGGAGATATGCTTGACCCATCCAGCACCTTTACTCTTAGTTTATTTAGTAAGGGAGTGGTAGTCTTTTAGGTGCATTTGAAGTCATTATGTTGGAGTACTGCACTGTGGCCTAGTTTCCAAAGAGGGGAGATGACGCTCTGCTT
>NC_134359.1:47640579-47683079 GCF_048569485.1 Anomaloglossus baeobatrachus
GGAGACTTGAGAGTTCTCCGTAGGAAGAACACAGCAACAGACTGCAACTGCCCAAGCCCGGATCATCAGTACGAGGAGCTGAGACCTCCTGTGGAGAAGACTCGCGGCCCCGCAGATCAAGACCCGCCACATCCAAGATGCAGCAGGTACTGATTGGCTGCACTTACCCTTATACGATCATACCAGGAATGTCACTCTGCACAAGGAGAATCATTACCCCTTAGAGCACAATCAGAGGCCTCTCAGACAGCCTAATGAGATCTCTTGCTTTGCACTGATGAGGGGTAATAGCCTCAAAACACCTTTTCTGCAAACAGATTATACAGGGTGGGCCATAAGTATGGATACACCCTGATAAAATAGAAGTGGTTGCTGACATCACCTTACCGTTTGTGGAATATTAGTACATGGGAGGGGCAAAACATTTGAGGCTGATGGACGCCCGTAGCGGCCATCTACAAAGCCGCCATTTTGAATTCAACTTTACTTTTTTTTTTATCAGGGTATATCCATACTTATGGCCCACCCTGTAGTTTGGTTTTTATATTTAGTTATATGGCAAGGCTCGATAAAAGGATCAATATTGAGTTTTGGGATTGCCACTTCCTGTGCGTACAATTAGAGTTCAAGCCCATTGTTATGTAACATTTTAGATTAAATCAATACACTATTGTTTTTTGGGTTTTTTTTTAAGACAAAATACATACTTTTACAATCAAAAGGCTGTAAATACCAATATCCAAACATTAGACCCTGTTAAAGTACCTATCAGACGTCACTTTACGGTCAGCGCACTCATCTTTCTGGCAGTTTTCTTAGTTTTAAATGGCAAAAGAAGGTCAGTAGTATAACTTTTTTTGCTGAAGTTCATCACGTAGCAATGATATTCTGCAGACAATATTATACTATTGACTTATTAAGTCAGATATAGAATTTATTATACTGAGAGTTGGATCTTTGGCCATAATCTGCGCTATGCCTGAAGCACTTGCCTTTTCTGCAGGCTCCTTGTCCCAACCTTGACTGTATGATATTATTCATTTTTGTCTTGCTGGGTTTTAGCCTTTAAGCATGAATACTCCCATCCCCCTCCTTTCTTAAAAAAAAAAAAAAAAAAGTTGCTGAGTATCTTCACAGTCATTACTTTTGGAATCGACAACTCACAACAACATGTGTTCATCCCCTCCACATTCCTCCATGTAATTGCTTTCTTCACTAAACTTCTGCAATTTATGTCTTCGACTTCATGGCATATGATACTTGATGATTCACAAGAAAAGTCATGGCAGCAAGATGAAATTGTGATGGAAAACCATGTTTCAGGAAGCAGAGGTCATAGCTATATCCTCATGATCAAATTGGATCTTCTTGTTTATTCTTTAATAATTTAATACCGGAATTAGAATGTTTCCACTATAGAAATAATAAAAAAAAAAAGATTGTAAACTGATTAATTCATCTAAGACCTTAATTTAGAAAATATATTTCCATCTCTACAAAAAAAAAATTTAAACCTAGATCTATTTTAAGATCTAAATTTTTAGCCCATATAAACTGGTAGTAAGTTAAAACGTTTTGGTTAAGTTTAGAAATGTCGACCAAAATCCACCATTGACAATCCATGGGGAAGAGAAGAGAGTAAAAACTGAAGTTTGGAAAACTGAAAATATTTGTTCCATGTGCTCCACAGTCTGACATAGTTTAGAAATTATACTATATATATTTTTAAAAGTTTTCTTTGAAAAAAAAAACCCGGATCCATACATTCCTTGACCAAGAATCTGGAAAAACAGTAGTGCATACCCTCATTATCTCCCACCTCGACTACTGCAACCTCCTGTTCTGTGGTCTCCCTACTAAAAATTCTTGCACTCCTACAATCTATCCTAAACTCTGCTGCCTGACTAATTCACCTGTCCCCACACTATTCCCCGGCTTCTCCTCTCTGCCAATCCCTTCACTGGCTTCCCATTGCCGAAAGATTCCATTTTAAAACACAAACCATGACATAGAAAACCATCCACAACCTGTCTCCTCCCTACATCTGTGACCTAGTCTCTCGGTACCTACCTGCACACAACCTCAGATCCTCACAAGATCTCCTTCTCTACTCCCCTCTAATTTCCTCTTCCCTCAATCTCATCCAAGATTTCCTGGCCTCCCCCATACTCTGGAATGCTCTACCCCAGCATATCCAACCTCCCGTGAATCCTTCAAAAGGGACCTGAAGACCTACCTCTTCCGAAAAGCCTAAAACCTGCAGTAACTCTCAGTCCTTCATAACATCACCTGACCAGCTGTATCCTCGCCTATTGTATCCTCACCCATCCCCTGTAGATTGTGAGCCCTCGCGGGCAGGGTCTTCTCCTGTCCTACTCTTTGCCTTGTATTGCTTACGATTATTGTACTTGTTTATGTATGTCCCTTTTCACTTATAAAACGCCGTGGTATGAATGGTGCTATAACAAAATAATAATAATAATAATAATAATAATAAATGCTAACAGCTTATCATACTAGGTCATTGTAGCAAATAAAAGTATCACTTTTTTTCATGTCTGACTCTTCCTAGAGAGGATAACAAAAACATTTAAAGGCTGGTCATAAAATAAGAAGTGCGATACATATTACTTGCAGATGAATGAAATCTGTAATATGTGGACATATAAACAGAACTTTACATTTATATGCTTAAGAAGTAATTTCTGGGTGAAAATGAAGAAAATATATTTACATTATAGGAAGAGTAGGTGACATTTATCAATGTCCTTAGGTCCCAAATGTTTGGAATTTTCAAAATTAAGCAAATTCTTTATGGAAATCTTTTTTGCTATATAAACCATGTCATAAAATATGAATATTTCATAAGTTTGAGTTTCACACTGCAGCATATTTATCTGAAATGATGTACATAAAAATTAGGAATTTTAAAGCAAAGATCAACTATGCTCCTCTATTACTTGCAGAGTTTTGCCACCTAAAAAGCCCTCTCTTTTAGGGCCAATTGACTTATTATTTGATAGTAATACAGCAACTCTAAAGGCCCATTTACATACAGCGACATCGCTAGCGATATCGCTGCCGATTTTAGCCGTCCCCGTCGTTTCTGCATCAACGGGCAAATCGCTGCCCGTGGCGCACAATATCGTTAGTCCCCATCACACATACTTACCTGCCTAGCGACGTCGCCGTGGCCGGCGAACTGCCTCTTTCCTCAGCGGGCGGTTTGTGCAGCATCAGGAGGCCAATAGAAGCAGAGGAGCGGAAAGCAGCCCAATGAAAGACACGCCCACCTCGTTGCCGGAGGACGCAGGTATGGAGTTGTTCGTCATTCCTGGGGTGTCACACATAGCGATATGTGCTGCCTCAGGAACGACGAACAACCTGCGTCCACAACAAGCAACGATATTATGAAAATGAATGACGTGTCAACGATTAGGTGAGTATTTTTGATCGTTAACACTCGATCGTAGGTGTTACATGCAATGATGTTGCTAACAAGGCCGGATGTGCGTCACAAATTCCGTGACCCCCAACGACATCTCGTTAGCGATGTTGTTGCGTGTAAATGGGCCTTAAAAGTATGAGCAAAGTATCTTTGAGTTGGAAATAAACGACTAGGAGTTTAGTGGAAAAGGGATTTAGAAAAACCCTTTCTTTAGGGATTTTTTTTTAAGCACTTTGGAAGAGGTTTTCTTTGTTTTTTTTTTCCCCTAAAGCATTTTTTTGACTCAGTTTGATTGGACAGTGCTTAAAAGGGTGGTTCAAAACAAAATTTATTTTAATGCTAAATCTCTAATATAAACAATTTTTTTTTCTAATATACTTTCATTTAAAAAAAAATCCCTATCATTGGCTCACTACTCTAATTTTTATCCAATTCCGGTGTGATGACACTTCATTTAAGAATCTTAATGCATGCTCAGTTACTGAAACGAGTCACCCCTTCCCTGAAACAAAGCGTCATCAGTGAGGTCTGTTAAAATTCTCAAAGAGTCATCACACAGTAAGTAGTAATGAAATAAATAAATAAAGCAGTTAGATAGGGTAGTGAAGGAACTATAGTGTCTTGTTAATTAAAGTATATTAGAAAAAGAGATTACTTTAAATAGAGATTTAGGATTAAAATAAATTTTAGTTTCTAACCACTCCTTTAATTTGTAATGCACTTTTTTCTACCAACCATTTTTCAAACAAAACAGGAAAAATAGTTTTAAAATATTTAAAATAAATAGGAAGAGACTTTTAAGAGTTTTCTTTTAGCTAGTTTTCAGCTTTTTTCTCTTTAAAACTCCTAAAAAAAACCCCTCCATGAACACTAACCCTAAAGACACATTGGGTATTTGGTGAATTTACCCAGGAGTGGGTAAAAAAAGCACCAGAGGTGCCCTTGTCTCTATTATACTTTTCCTCAGATTGCTCCACTCTTGGTCTTGGCGACAAATACTGAGGTAAAAAAAAACCTCACCAAATACTCAGAATGTGAACAGGGCCCAAGAAGTTTTGAACAATATCTTGAAATAAAGAAAATATTGTACTTTTAGAAAACTTAGCTTTGATTTGTGGGATCCTATTACTTAAACTCCCATGATCTACACATTAAAGGAGCAGAAACGCTCAGCCTAGCACTGCTCAACTAAGGCTGAAGACCTTCTACTAAGTCAGTTTCCAGTCTCCAAGAAGATCAATGCTGGACTTAATACTTCTGACACGTCATCTTCACTATCCATAAGGTTCTCATCAACTAGATGCTAATGATCAAAACTTCTATCATTTCTGTTAGGTGTTTCTGCTCTATGTAGAGATTTTGGTAGTTTAAGTAATAGAAACCCACCAATCACGCTAAGTTTTCTAAAAATGCCATTTTTCTTTTAGTGTCAAGATCCTACTCAAAAACTTCCTCTTAGACCATGGTCACACATTGAGTATGTGGTCAGTAATTTACCTTCGTATTTTTAGCCAATACCAGGGGTGGAACAATCAGAGGAAAAGTATAATAGAAACACGGGCACCACTTATAAATTTATCACCCACTCCTGGTTTTTGCTTAAAAATACTGCGGTAAAAAACTCACCAAATACTCAATGTGTGCACGTGCATCGCTAACGAGATGTCGCTGGGGACACGGAATTTGTGACGTACACTCGGCCTCGTTAGCGACGTCATTGCGTGTGACACTTACGACCGACCGCCAACGATCCGGAAAGTGCCCAAAATCGTTGGTTGTTGACACGTCGTTCGTTTCCCAAAAATCGTTGCTAGTTTGGTACACAGGTTATTTGTCGTTCCTGAGGCAGCACACATCGCTACGTGTGACACCCCGGGAATGACTTACAACAGCATTCCTGCGTCCACCGTCAACGAGGTGGGAGTGACGTTCATGCGGCTGCTCTCCGCCCCTCCGTTTCTATTGGTGGCCCACTGTGTGACGTCGCTGTGACGCTGCACGAACCACCCCCTTAAAAAAAAAAAAGTTTGTTCGGCGGCCACAGCGACGTCATTACGAAGGTAAGTTGGTGTGACGCATACCGGCGATATTGTTCACCACCGGCAGCGATTTACCCATGACGCACAAACGACGGGGGTGGCTGCTATCACTAGGGACATCGCTGCGTGTAAAGCAGCCTTTAGATGTCAAAAGTTGTTTAAAAGTGCAATTAATGGGCCCTCCATCTTTGAAGACCCCTTATTAGTCTCATTCATTATCTTGATAGTATATAAACGGTTTACACCACAGATCGTTAAATTTATTAGCAAATTATACTTTGCATAGTTTTTGTGATACTTGCTCGTGACTTTACTTATTTTCGCTACCCAACTTACATTATATTAGGAGCAGCAAAACAACTTTGTAAAATCTCATATGGAAGAATTCAGCGTGGTACCCAGACTTATGCATAGACCATTCTGCTAAATCATTTACAAGAAATAAATTACTTGCTCCAAGGAAAATACAGCTTTTTTTCTAAGTTGGTTGCAGATCACATAAGATCTTGTGCAAACATAACCCTATGGGAATATAGAACTGAACAGTAACTGAAAATAGCCTACTTTACATTTCCATAGAAAAGCCCTAAAACTGCTTTAATAGGAAGTTCAAAATATATATTCAGGCATGCTTCAATACAATATGCTTCCCATGTGTACCGGGTAAAATGTTACAGAATTATTAGATTACTTCTTATTTCAACTTGGAATCATTTCCACTTTTAGATTTTTTTTAGTAAACAAAAAAAATACATTTTATAAGGAAATAATGCAAAAAAAAATAAAAATAAAAATGACAGTGATGTCTACTCTGCGTAATTTATGCTCTGCGCACCTTAAATTTTGGTAGATTGTGGCGCATCTAGAATTAGACTTTTTTTGTGTGTGTGTTTTAAGCTCTATGTATGCCTAACTTGATGAGGAGCAGTTTCTGATGAGCAAGCGTGGTTTATTGGGAAAGGGACAAGGATTTGGATGTGAAATTATGAGTTCCAAAACTGGTCCCAAAGTAATCCAACCAAGCAATGATGTAAGAGTAAACAAAATTGTGTAGAAACGTTGGATAGTGAACTTGGCACATGACCCACTGATTATTTTGATGAAATTCACATTAGTTTACGATGACTATGTATAGGACTGGTTGGGGGTTCTTTTCTTGATACAGTCTACTGATCCTGATGGATTTGCCAATTTGACTGTAGAGGGTTTTCAGGAATTTCCCTTAGGCTAGCTTCACATCTGGCTTTTCACCGGTTTGCCGGATTCAGCGCACACCAGTACAGTGTATACAGTACAATGGCAGCGCGACAAGCTCTGGTCACATGCTGTCATGTGCCCGGAGCATGTGACCTGGAAGTTGCCGCGCTGCCATTGTACTGTATACACTGTACTGGCATGCGCCGAATCCGGCAAACCAGCGAAAAGCTGGATGTGTGAAACTAGCGGCATTTGGTAAAGGCTGCTTTTGTTATCGCAGCTCAGTCCCATTCCCCTCATACGGAGCTCTTGTGCATTGGCCACAGGACTTAACAAAATGTATGTAGCTGAGTATGCTACACAATAAAAGGAGAAATAAAAGCTGAGGAAAGTAAGCGCAATAAGGTCTTACCCAATAACCATATGGAGATGATAAGGGATTATGCTCACCTTAAGATTGTTAGTTATATTGGTGGATTTCTTGATGAAGTGGGGAGACACTTCGAAACACGTTGACTAAATCCACCTAAGATTCAGCTCCTTTGGGTTCATATCATTTCTGCAGCATTGCAGTGAAAGTTCCACTTTAATTTAGTTCCTGATCTACACAATAAAGGAGGACACTGTGCTCATTGGAGTTATCTGATGGATAGAAGTACCTGCAGTTGGGTCCATACTAATTTTATTATAAAATTACCAAAAGGGAAGAATAGGCCATCAATATTAAATATCTTATAGAATAGTGATAACTTAGTGCATGACTGCTTGGGACCACACTGCAGGGACCCCTAGGATTACTAGAGCATGAGTCCAGATCCCTCCAGTGTATGGCATCCATAAGGGTGAAATAGTGCAATGACTGAACAGGCGTACTGCCCCTCTATCAAAATCTAAAGGGATTACAGAAGAAGCTGAGCAATGTAGATAGGTTACATAGTTATGCAAAGTTAATACAGTTGAAAAAAGAAATGTCCATTAGTTTCAACAAAAGGATTGGAAAGGAAAGGGGTCCACCCCAAAAGAACTAACATTTCCCTTCTGACATGAATTGCCGAACCACTAGATGGAACATTCAGTAATAAACTTTACAAACTTTACAAATTTACATAAGTATTTGTTATTTTTCTGAAAAACCATCCATGCTGTTTTGTTTTTTTTTTTTAACCTTTCATGACGTTGCAATTTTCCTCTTTTGCCTTTTGTATTTTCCTCCCCGTCTTCCAAGTGCCACAACAATTTGATTTTTCCACCATAGATATATGAGGGCTTGATTTTTGTGGGATGAATCATAATTATGAAGGACAGCATTCATTGTACCATGTGATGCACTGGAAAGTGGAAAAAAAATTCCAAGTGCATTGAAATTGCTAAAAAAAAAAAAAAAACAAAACAATTCCACAAATATTTTTTTTTTTTTTAATTTCTATGTTCATTATATGGTACAACTTCCTGGGCAATAGGATTCTCCAGGTCAGTACAAGTACACAGATACCAATCGTATAGTTTTTTTATTTCAGTGGTGAAAAAAAAAACAACAAAAAAAAAAACCCAGAATTTTGTAATTTTTTTTTTTCCTTTTGTCACCATATTCCATAATCCGTAACGTTTTCATTCTTCAGAATATGAGGCTGTGTGATGGCTTATGTTTTGTGTTCTGAGCTGAACTTTTTACAGATACAAGTTTTGGGTAGATACAATGTTTTATCGTATTTTTTTGCAATGTTGCGGCAGCCAAAAAAAAAAAACAACAACAACATAATTCTGGCGTTCATGACTATTTTTCTCATTACACCGTTCAATGATCAGATTAAATTATTTTATATTTTGGTAGATCAGACTTTTACGAATGCAATAATACCAAGTATGTGTTTTGTGGGTTGTTTTTTTTTTCTTAATAGGACAACAGGGGGGTGAGTTGAACGAGGTTTTTTTCATATTTTTCAAAACATTTTTTTTTTTTTTACACCTTTCATTATACTTCAAAAAACTGTCTCCTATGAATATCGCTCGCAGCCGGCAAACTGTTTGAGGGACTGTCTAGACAGAGGAACCAGCCCTTGTTTTTTTAAGAGGGTTTTACATACAACTTCTGACCATAGTTTTTTCTATGGATCTTTCATTTACTTGTACAAGTTAAGCGGGCTTTACAAGCTGCGACATCGCTAGCGATCTCGCGAGCGATAGCACCCGCCCACATCGGTGGCACGTCACGGGGTGATGGCTGCCGTAGCGAACAATATCGCTACGGCAGCGTCACACGCAATTACCTGTTCACCTACGTCGCTGTGGCCACCGAACAATCTCTCCTTTAAAGGGGCGGTTCGTGTGGCATTACAGCGGCGTCACTAAGCGGCCTCCCAATAGAAGCGGAGGGGCGGAGATGAGCGGCCGGAACATCCCGCCCACCTCCTTCCTTCCTCATTGCCGGCGGCCGCAGGTACGATGTTGTTCCTCGTTCCTGCGGTGTCACGCATAGCGATGTGTGCTGCCGCAGGAACAACAAACAACTTGCGTTCCAAACGAGGAACGATTTTTTAAAAATGAACGACGTGTACACGACGAACGATTTGACACCTATTTTCGATCGTTACTGATCGCAAAAAGGTGTCACACACAACGACATCGCTAATGAGGCCAGATGTGCGTCACCAACACCATGATCCCGACAATATCTCATTCGCGATATCGTTGTGTGTGAATGGGCCTTCAATCATGTTCTTCCTAAGATGTCCCTTCTAAAGACTAAATAAATTAAATTTAGTCCAGCAAGTTCTTAGCCGCATGGAAAAATTAACCAAAATTCTGGAAAACCCCTTTAAATGTAAAGCACCACAATAATACACGAATTGCAAAAACATAATTTTATATCTCAGCGCACGCTGATAATCCTAAAGGCCGCTTTACACGCTGAGACATCGCTAGCGATCGCACCCACCCCCGTCGTTTGTGCGTCACAGGCAAATCGATGCCCATGGAGAACAATATCGGAGGTACGCGTCACACGAACTTACCTTCCTAACGACGTCACTGTGGCCGGCGAACAACCTCTTTAAGGGGGCAGTTTGTGCAGCGTCAAAGCAATGTCACACAGCAGGCCATCAATAGAAGTGGCAGGGCGGAGAGCAGCCTCATGAACGTCACTCCCACCTCGTTGCCGGAGGACGCAGGAACGCTGTTGTTAGTCGTTCCCGGGGTGTCACACGTAGCGATGTGTGCTGCCTCAGGAATGACGAACAACCTGCGTCCCAAACGAGCAATGATATTTTGAAAATGAACGACGTGTCAACAATCAACGATTTGGTGAGTATTTGGGATCGTTAGCAGGCACTCGTAAGTGTCACACGCAACGACGTCGCTAACGAGGCCGGATGTGCGTCACGAATTCCGTGACCCCAGCGACATCTCGTTACCGATGTCGTTGTGTGTAACAGGGCCTTTAGCTAAGAGCACAAAAGCGTCTGCTCCATTTTTTTTTTTATTGCTGGGCTCAGGAGTCCTATATACGTCCATGCTCTTTATGCTCTAACTTGCAGGTAAGATGCTGACAATTACACTCCCCACCCAAAAAAAAAAAAAAATATTGCATATTTGAAATTGGGTGGTATAATATGGTGACTAATTTTCTTTTTCAGGTCTTCTGCAGTCATTCTAAGGGGAATCTACTAAAGTCCAATTTATTCAGTTCCTATTTAGCAAACTAATAACCCAATATGGAACACATACACAAATACAGTTAGGTCCAGAAATATTTGGACAGTGACACAAGTTTTGTTATTTTAGCTGTTTACAAAAACATGTTCAGAAATACAATTATATATATAATATGGGCTGAAAGTGCACACTCCCAGCTGCAATATGAGAGTTTTCACATCCAAATCGGAGAAAGGGTTTAGGAATCATAGCTCTGTAATGCATAGCCTCCTCTTTTTCAAGGGACCAAAAGTAATTGGACAAGGGACTCTAAGGGCTGCAATTAACTCTGAAGGCGTCTCCCTCGTTAACCTGTAATCAATGAAGTAGTTAAAAGGTCTGGGGTTGATTACAGGTGTGTGGTTTTGCATTTGGAAGCTGTTGCTGTGACCAGACAACATGCGGTCTAAGGAACTCTCAATTGAGGTGAAGCAGAACATCCTGAGGCTGAAAAAAAAGAAAAAATCCATCAGAGAGATAGCAGACATGCTTGGAGTAGCAAAATCAACAGTCGGGTACATTCTGAGAAAAAAGGAATTGACTGGTGAGCTTGGGAACTCAAAAAGGCCTGGGCGTCCACGGATGACAACAGTGGTGGATGATCGCCGCATACTTTCTTTGGTGAAGAAGAACCCGTTCACAACATCAACTGAAGTCCAGAACACGCTCAGTGAAGTAGGTGTATCTGTCTCTAAGTCAACAGTAAAGAGAAGACTCCATGAAAGTAAATACAAAGGGTTCACATCTAGATGCAAACCATTCATCAATTCCAAAAATAGACAGGCCAGAGTTAAATTTGCTGAAAAACACCTCATGAAGCCAGCTCAGTTCTGGAAAAGTATTCTATGGACAGATGAGACAAAAATCAACCTGTACCAGAATGATGGGAAGAAAAAAGTTTGGAGAAGAAAGGGAACGGCACATGATCCAAGGCACACCACATCCTCTGTAAAACATGGTGGAGGCAACGTGATGGCATGGGCATGCATGGCTTTCAATGGCACTGGGTCACTTGTGTTTATTGATCACATAACAGCAGACAAGAGTAGCTGGATGAATTCTGAAGTGTACAGGGATATACTTTCAGCCCAGATTCATCCAAATGCCGCAAAGTTGATCGGACGGCGCTTCATAGTACAGATGGACAATGACCCCAAGCATACAGCCAAAGCTACCCAGGAGTTCATGAGTGCAAAAATGCGGAACATTCTGCAATGGCCAAGTCAATCACCAGATCTTAACCCAATTGAGCATGCATTTCACTTGCTCAAATCCAGACTTAAGACGGAAAGACCCACAAACAAGCAAGACCTGAAGGCTGCGGCTGTAAAGGCCTGGCAAAGCATTAAGAAGGAGGAAACCCAGCGTTTGGTGATGTCCATTGGTTCCAGACTTAAGGCAGTGATTGCCTCCAAAAGGAGTCGCAACAAAATATTGAAAATAAAAATATTTTGTTTGGGTTTGGTTTATTTGTCCAATTACTTTTGACCTCCTAAAATGTGGAGTGTTTGTAAAGAAATGTGTACAATTCCTACAATTTCTATCAGATATTTTTGTTCAAACCTTCAAATTAAACGTTACAATCTGCACTTGAATTCTGTTGTAGAGGTTTCATTTCAAATCCAATGTAGTGGCATGCAGAGCCCAACTCGCGAAAATTGTGTCACTGTCCAAATATTTCTGGACCTAACTGTATAGTTACATACAATGTATATGTCAGAGGAGCAGTATCCAGCCACAATGCTGGGAATAGGACACAGACAATGGGAAGAAGAAATATATCAAGGCATGGTCTGATCTTTATTTTATGGGTTTAAATGTCCCCCGCATAGTCCCAGATAGATAATAATGATATTTCTACTTATTTGTATGCATAAATGCACAGACTGCTATAAGGTTCTACGATATTCCACATCTGTGCACTGTATCCATGTATCCGTCAGCTTTGCAATACTATTTAGTTTGATATGCCTTCTTCTTACAAGAACAACAATGACTCACTTAGACTTTCTGATTTCGGCGTTTTTGACAGAGAAGCTTGCCCACAACTTTGATGGTGCTTGTGTTTAATTGTGACAAGCTGAGAGAGGAAGCCTGAATGACAGACAAAGAGCCCCGTTAACAAGGAGAGTCACCAAAGTTCTGTTTCTCAATGTACGGATGATAAGCTTTGTTTAAAGATGTCAATCACCCAGACGCAGTAAAAAATCATTTAAATATGTATTTGCCATCTGACAGATAAATCAGTCTGGAAAAAAAAATAATGTTTGGCAGCCTCCCTTGAAATGTTCTGTAGCTTTCTCTAACAGTGGAATCTGTCTACAAGGAAAGTCAAAGACGGTGTTGGAACCTCAATATGACAGGAGGCTTCTAGATAAAGAATGACAAGGAGCAGGGACTATCGTAATTGGTGGTAAACCAAGACCACAGGCACGGCTAACCAGAGGCATGGAAATAGAAAATAAGAGCCAAAAATGTCAGCCATCTTCAGTGAATTACATAAAGCACTATAATACTAGAGTAATACGAAGACTCAAAAAAAAAAAAAAAAATGTCTGTTAACTTAAGAAACACTAACACCCTAGATAAAAAAAAATCCAAGTGCTCTACTTATTGTGGGACTGCCATTTCAAAAAAGTGACGTTAATAGTTTGGTCATCAATACAGATGAGCAAATCAGAGGTTCGGCATTCTGTGTTCTTACCAAAACCAAACTTTACAAAACAAACAGTGTTCACATTCAAAATTTGGGTGTTTTATGTATGCACAACTCATAGGAGCATTGCTGTGCTCGGGTACGCTTGGTGCTCAGCCCAGTGAGAGCCTCTAACAGTGTTTAAGTGTCTCACACTGGGGGTAACAACAGCATGATAGGAAAAACCCTGCACACCCTCTCCCGGAAGTGATCTGTTTATGGCTGGCAGCATGTGGGCAGAAACCCAAACTGCCCAATTAGTGACTTCCATTGAGGTTCAGGTCAAGTCTGGGTCCCAGTCGGAACTTTATCTAAAGTCTAGCTACACCCGCCGAACCGAAGTTCCACAGGTCCGCTCATCTCTAGTCGTCATCAATGGTCTGGGTACTAAAATGGTTTTTCCATCTGAGACATTTATGGCATATGCCCAGACTTTGTATGGGGCTTAAAAAAGTAGCTGAGCAATGTACCACCCTAGGACCTGGAAGAGGAGTGTAAATTAGACAGGACAAGGACAGGATGCAAGCAAACAGACGTCAAGGGGTCTCAAGTAGAGATGAGTGGTTCCGTCATGGCTCGGTTCGTCGGCAGCAAATGAGCCTAGCTCCACAGCCTCAAGCTTGACCCGAGCCCCAGATCAAGTTACTGATTGACAGTTTGAGTCTCCACTCACATACAGCCAGCCATAAGCAGATCACTTCATGGGGAGGGTGGGCGGGCTTTTTCAAACTTTTTTTTTTTCATTGCACACTACATCTAATCACGCTGTTGTTACCCCTAGTGTGCGCCATTCAAACACTGCAAGCAGCTTGCACAGGGCTGAGCACCAAACGTACCTGAGAACAGCTTCGCTCGCACATGTTTTGTTCGTTCGAAATCTTAGGTTCACTCATCTCTAGACTCGGTGTCTTACATATTGATGACATATATGGCATAGGTCAACAATAAGTGATTTGTGACTTGGTTCTTCCAAAGATCAGCTGATATCTGCTCCGGTAGCAACCAGATACTGGCGATTTCATGTTACAGAGAAACTCTGTATATTGGTTAATGCAGAGATTTAGTTTTTGCTCTGTTTCACTTGTCTGTGAAATACAGACATCCTAACATCTTGCCCCACAGTTGGGTCTTCTGATATCAGCCAACATCCTTGTAGACCTTTATGTGCAAAGTCTTATGGTCTAGCTATTTGCTGACTTGCAAGCGCACTCGATGTTGCACGGGTGTGTTAAACTGGCCTAATGGGAGAGGTGTCAAGAGAATATATGTTTACCTGGGCACACAGTTGTAAAATGCAAAACAAAAACTGGTTCTGCCTTATATTGTTTTCCAGCCCTACTGACATAAGTGGCATTGCGCTGCAAAGAACTGCACGAATTGCAAAATGAATGGAGCGGTGTCTGGTAAACCATGAATGGAATCACCCGATTGGTGATTGGGAATTCAATCCCCTGTAATCTGATACTGAAGGGATTTTTTAAGGGCACATCTTCAATTTCATAGGCACAGAAGTCCTTTTAAAGCCCTCCTAACAGTCTGCAAAATCATGCCTGTAGCAAAACTATAGTATTTTGGTAAAACATTAAGATATTCTAAGGCTGCTTTCACACATCCGGTTTGTGCTGAGCGGCATAATCCGGCTCAAAAACATATGCAACGGATGCGGAGAAAAAAAATGGATCCGTTGCATACGTTTTTCCATGCGGCCCATCCGGTTTTTGACGGATGCTGCTTGATACTGAGCATGCGCAGTGCAAAAAACCGCATCCGGCAGCCCGATGCGGTTTTCGCCACAGGACACCACATTTGGCGTCCATAGGCTTGCATTATGAATCATGCCGCATCGCGCCGGATCCAAAAAAACATGCCAGGCAACGTTCCATCCGGCCGCCGCATGGGCTAAATATGCCGCATCTGGCGAAAAACGGACGCAACACAAGGCCATGCGGCACAATACGGTGCTAATGAAAGTCTATGCGAAAAAAAACGCAACCGGCGGCAAAAAAAAAACGGTTGCGTTTTTTCTGCAGTGCGCCATATTGTGCCGCACGGGAAAAACCGGATGCGTGAAAGCAGCCTTAAACACACAGATATATAGCTTTTCCAATGTGATATTTAGTCCGTGTTGCTATTCCTCAATCAGTATTCCCGGTCATATAATCCACCATCTTGACTCTCTGTACAAAAATGTCTATTTACATTATAAATGTAAAATGGAAAAAAAAATGTAGAAAAAGAAAAAAATCAAGAAGCTGAAAATAAGACAAAAAAAGTTGCATAAAAAATAGGTCATTTGCAAATGTTATATAAACCATATGTTCTTTTATTGCACTACAAAAAGATAATAATACAAACAAGAGATGCAAGACGAGATCTAGGACACTTTCCAATATATAATTCAATGCATATTACCCGTGAATTTACTTGTTTTAGCCAAAGGCTTTATGTATGTTTCACTGCAAAGTAGATTTTCTGTCGAAAACTTGACATACACCAGACTTTGCAGATTCTAAAAGAAGTGAACGGGAAAGGACACATGCTATGTTATGGGGTTTTTTCTAGCGGTAACAGCATTTTTTTTTTCCTTTTCACAAATTAGAACGTAAAGACTTTTGAGACTCGCCTAATTAATATTATATATATATATATACATATATATATATATATATATATATATATATATATATATATATATATATATATATATATATATATATGTATATATATATATAAATAAAAGCTGAAGCATATGCAATTAGCTGAAACTGGCCTTTTTGGAATTACAGCCTCAAACCCAAACACTGAAACTGTAAACCAAATTATAGAATATCATTTTGTATCTAAGCAAAGATAGAAATATACAAAAGGAATGGACAAAACATTTTTGGCTTTAAATGGGGCCTACCTATATTAAGATTATCAGATCAGGAGGATTTAATGTATTTGCCCTCTACTTTAAAGAAGCACTCCCATTACTATTTTTTTTCCCCATTAAATGCACTGAACAAAAATATAAATGCAACATATTTGTTTTTGCTCCCATTTTTCGTGAGCTGAACTAAGGTGTTATTTTTTCAATATTGCTCACAAATTTGTCTGAATCTGTTAGTGAGCGCTAATCCTTTGCGGAGATAATCATCCACCTCACAGGTGTGGCATATCAAGACCATGATTATTGCACAGGTGTGCCTTAGGCTGGCCACAATAAAAGGCCACTCTAAGATGTACAGTTATACAGTATTTGGGGTGGTGGTCTGGGTGGGTCAGAAAACCGGTCAGTTTCTGGTGTGCCCACCATTTGCCTCAAACAGTGTCACACATCTCCTTCTCATAGAGTTGATCAGGTTGTTGATTGTGGCCTCTGGATTGTTGGTCCACTCTGTGTGAAGTTGCTGGATATTGGCAGGAACTTGAACACGCTGTCATATACGCCAATCCAGAGCCACCAACATGCTCAATGGGTGACATGTCCAGTGAGTATTCTGCCATGCAAGAACTGGGATCTTTTCAGCTTGCAGATCCTTGAAACATGGGGCCAAGCATTATCAGCTGCAACATGAGGTGATGGTCATGGATAAATGGCACAATAATGGGCCATAGGATCTCATCACGATATCTCAAAATAACATCAATGAAATGCATGTGGGTTCATTGTCCATAACATTCTCCTGCCCATACCATAAGCCCACCACCACCATGTGCCACACTATTCACAATGGTGACATCAGCAAACCCCTCACCCACACAATGCCATACACATAGTCTTCCATCTGCCCTATACAGTGAAAACCCAGGATTCATCTGTGAAGAGAGCACCTCTCCAATGTGCCAGATACCATCAAATGTGAGCATTTGCCCACTCAAGTGGGTCATGACGACATATTGCAATCAATTGGAGACCCCGATGAGTACAACAAGCATGCAGATGAGCTTCCCCGAGCTGAGATCGTTTCTCAGATCGTTTCTTTGGTTTTGCACTGATTGTTGCAGGAGCTGTCCGGATGGTCGGTCTCAGACAATCTTGGAGGTGAAGATGCTGGAAGTTGAGGTCTTGGGCTGGTGTGGTTACACATGGTCTGCTGGTTTGATGTGCTGCCAAATAGGAGCAGAACGGTATGTGGCCATACATGTTAGACTAAAGTCAGTTGAATGTCTAATTTCCACAGAAATAGAAATTTATCTCATGTAAAGTGGATGGTAGGGAAAAAAATGTATCAGGAATGTTTAATTTAAACATGCTCAATTTCTTTTACTTATTCCCCGACATGTTACACTAAACTGATATGTATGGGAAGGTCGGAAGGAATGGCCAAATGAGCATTCAGCAGCAGACAGCGATTGAATATGTATGGCCACTGTTAGTTTGTACAAATGAGAGTTGCAAATAATGATATTATACAGTGGACCATACTAGGAACAGGGACAAAAGTGGATTCTTTGCACAACTCGACAGAGTAGGTTGGAGCTAAATAAACAGCTCATAAATATACACTGCGTGTAGAATTATTAGGCAAATGATTATTTTGATCACATGATGCTTTTTATACATGTTGTCCTACTCCAGGCTGTATAGGCTGAGAGCCAACTACCAATGAAGTAAATCAGGTGATGTGCCTCTCTGTAATGAGGAGGGGTGCGGTGTAATGACATCAACACCCTATATAAGGGGTGCATAATTATTAGGCAACTTCCCTTCCTTTGGCAAAATGGGTCAGAAGACATTTAACGGGCTCTGACAATTTCAAAATTGTGAAATGTCTTGCAGAGGGATGCAGCAGTCTTGAAATTGCCAAACTTTTAAAGCATGATCTCCGGACAATCAAGCGTTTCATGGCAAATAGCCAACAGGGTCGCAAGAAGTGTGTTGGGCAAAAAAGGCGCAAAATAACTGCCCATGAATTGAGGAAAATCAACCGTGAAGCTGCCAAGATGCCATTTGCCAACAGTTTGGCCATATTTCAGAGCTGCAACGTTACTGGAGTATCAAAAAGCACAAGGTGGGCCATACTCAGGGACATGGCCAAGGTAAGGAAGGCTGAAAAATGACCACCTTTGAATAAGAAACATAAGATTGAGTGAGTGTCAAAGAAAGGTGGCTATATTGTTCACTAATTTTTTGGGATTTTGTTTTTGCAAGTCAGAAATGTTTATTTCTAAATTTTGTGCAGTTATATTGGTTTACCTTGTGAAAATAAACAAGTGAGATGGGAATATATTTGGTTTTTATTAAGTTGCCTAATAATTCTGCACAGTAATAGTTACCTGCACAGATATCCTCCTAAAATAGCCAAATCTAAAAAAAACCCACTCCAACTTCCAAAAATATTAAGCTTTGAGTCTTTTGGGCTTATTGAGAACATAGTTGTTGATCAATAATAAAAAAAATCCTCTAAAATACAACTTGCCTAATAATTCTTCTCACGGTGTATTAAGTTCTCCAACAAATTCCCTTAACCGTATGGTGAGTTAAACCCAAAACAGGCTAAATGGCAAATCATGAAACTAAAAGTGTTAAAGTACCTAAACGCCAGATATTTTATTACAATATATCAATGCTCTAGTCCGGTCTTCCTGAAACACTTATCCCAACATCACGTCCAGTTAACGGTGATTGAGCTATGGCAACCATTAAGAATCAATAGATCTTTAGAGTTTACAACAACCAATCTGCAATTGATCTTTGTTTTTATGTAAAAAGCCATAAAAAGACCTAGACACTTGCCATAAGCGTTTACAAATAGCACAATTAACACACTTCGAAACCTTCCAGTCAAAACAGGTCAATAGTTCTGAAGTACTGTACAGCGGAAACAATTGTGGTCGCCTTTTGCACTGCTGAGCCGCTAATAAGGTGTACTATATGGCTCGCTATGTGAAATGTGAACAATTATAGATGTGTTTACTGCATCTCCAATTATAAAAAATATTGTCAACAGTCAATCCGAGCCTCTGTGCGGAAAAGAACAGGGATAATAATAATAGCCAGGACATTTACAAGCCGTAAACAATTATTCCAGAAAATGTCTGGCTTTTTCGGCTACTGCCCCAAGATTTATTGGTGTGAGAATTATTGTTAAATACATTTGTAGATGATATATGATTTGTAAAGTATTTACTGAAATTAGTCTACAAATTTGTTCCAGGAAAACTATATAAAAAATGTCGACTCTTGTGGAGACCACTACAGTTTTCCTTCCCATTATGAATCAATATGGCATAACAAACTATATTTTAGCTTTAGACCATTTGTTGTGTTTAATTGTTGTTGAACTATCACTATTAAGTCTTCTTTTGGCTGGAGTCACACTTGCGTGTGACTCGTCAGAGTATCTGATCGCACTGCCCGGACCGGCTGGCTTCCCTTCTGCCAAGAGCGGCTCCGCTGTATGTATTTCAGGAGAGCCGCGGCCAGTCTGGGCAGTGCGATCCGATACTCGCATGAGTGCCACACTAGTGTGACTCCAGCCTTCGCGGGAGTCTGTCGGCAGAAAACAACTGTTGAAACCAAGCACCAGCACTCAGCTCATCCTAGGTGAGTATTGTTTGGTCATGCCTGCTTGTTTTCCACTCTCTTCACCTCCCTCTGGCTACTGAAAAGCCACAGCTGTCAATGAAAAGATAGGGGCAGACAAGTGCACCTAACTTTTTGGCCACACCAAGCTTGGTTTGAACAGTCAATTTATGCTGAGAGACTCCCATTAAGGGTATGTGGCCATGATCAGGGTCCGGATCGTTTTGGATGCAGCATGTTTCAGCTGTGTCCAAAACGCTGCATTGTACAGTACAAGCACAGTGGATGGGATTTATAGAAATCTCGTGCCCACTGTGCGTGTACAGCTCGCAGCGTAATCTGACCTGCGGTGCAACTTTCCGAGCTGCAGCATGTCAAATCTTTGCTGTGGAGTCGCAAGCGTCCTCCTCCGGGAGAACACAGCGAAAGACCGCAGCGCCCCAAACCCTGATTGTGGGCACAAACAGCTGCAGTCTCCTGCAGAGGAGACTCGCGGCCCCACAGTTCAGGACCCGCCGCTTTCAGGACACAGCGGGTCCCGATCATGGGCATGTACCTTTAGGGTACGCTCACTCCGAGCGTATCAAATCGGACAAGCGCAATGCGAGAAAATCTGACCAATGTTAGTCAATGAGGGAGAGCAGATAATCAGTTATTTTCTCATCCTAGATGAGAAAAAAATTGCAGTATGCTGTGAGTGGATGCCGAATTTGTGAGAAACTAGCCAATACAAGTCAATGGGTGCAAGAAAAAAACTGGACACCATACAGACAGCACACAGACAGCACACAGACCAATCCTAGTGCCATCCGTTTTTACAGATGCATTACAATTCTGTAGCACAGAACACTGTAAATAATCCTGTAATTGAATAATAGTTGCTGAGAAAAAAAATGGATTACAGACAGATGACAAGTGAGAAAAAAAAATCGTCCTACTCTCCTGGATGAGAATGGGTCCATTTTTCGTCCGCTGGTGTGACCCCAGCCTCGAAGTGAACACACAGATTGGATAGAAAAAGATTTAAGGGGTTGTACAGCATTAAACTACAAGTTTGCAGTCCCTCTATATAAGTGCAGACTTGTGAATAATCACATTGCGTGCAGTGCACACTGTAAGGATTCTCCGGATACTGTTGGACATATGACTATACGTATGCAATATTTCTACTTCCGGCCACATTCCGAATGGACGGTTTCCGGAATTGCTCAATAAACTTGTATTGAGCGAAGCTGCACCCATCTACTCGGTGCTGGGGGTATGATTATCGCATTCTTGAGGCTACTCCCAGCACTGGAGAATCCTTACAGTGTGCAGTGTACTCAAACAGCGACTGCAGACATGTAGTTTTAAACCAGTCAACCCCTTTTTAAAAAATAAATAAATAAATAAACAGAGCTATGCACATTTTGGCCATTTAAACTGGCCACACGTTTCTGGATAGAGGGCAATCCATTTTTTGGAAACACACTATAGAAGAAATAATGAAACATCTCTCACGGAAAAACTCAAAACACAGTCAATAAGCAAGTGTAACATTATTGCATTAAATTTCTTTTATACTACAATACATACGTTACTACTACTTTGTTCGTTACAAAAGCAGACATTAAAAAAAAAACAAAAGAAAGATTACGAAAGTTATACCCAAGATACCAAAGTCCGTTTATATTTTACTCTATAATGATTATTAAATATCCAACCATAATCTTACTGGAATAACACGTAGAGACAGAAAATTACCGAGATCCAAGTACCTCATTATCATTTACACATTCATTACACTTTTTTCTGGGTATCTGAAAAAACAATTCCAAACATGATAGGAGAATAGAACTTTACAAAATGGGTTAGACGAGGTTCATAGCACAAGCGGCTTTATTTTTTTTTCGATTAAAATGACGACCACTCAAGTGAAAGCCAAACTGAACCCTTGACATTAAGTGGGTATTGTCCGGTACGGTTTGTATCAGTATAAGGTTGGATCCGTTACTTATAAAAATGGAAAATCAGAAATCCTTTTAACAGAAGAGAAAAACAGAATACTAGTGTGAACCAAGCCTTACATAGTTTAGAAGTTGTATGGATCATTAATACTGGGAGGAAGCTCCCCATCATCAAAACATCAGATTATCTCTTATGGCAAGTTTCTTAGAAATGCAACTTAAAAGGGGTTGTCCAATGTAAATAAATTATCACCTATTGTCACGCTAGGTACAGGGAAGTACCAAGCAAGTGGTGAAGGGAAAGGTAACCCTGTGTCTAGGGAAGGGGAAGATGGTGAACCTTAACCAAATCAACTGCTGGTCCCTTGGGTTCCTCACCACCTTTGATAGGTCCCACACCTATGCGTCGAGCCGGATACCCTATCCAGCAGGAAGGCTACCTATACCAAGAACACTAAAAGCAGGAACAATATAAAGTCAGGGAGTATTTACACAGCCAAATGCTGTGACCTTCTATGCCCAGAAACCACATGACTGTCACTTATGACACCTATTCACATAATAGGTGCTAATGAAGCCTACAATCCCATGAAGAGCTTTTGCTGAATTTTTGATGTTGCAGAATTTCGAAACCACTTCACCTATTATGGAAATTAGGTTACTTGCAGTGTTTCACTGTCATTTTGAGTGCATCAAAAACTCACTAAAAGCTTATCGTGGGAAAGTAGCCTTAGATTGGTGGAAGTCTGAATGCTGGAACCCACGCTGATCCACCAGGATGGGGCACTTTTCACTCATTTAGAATGGATGGTAGTGCACTTTCTCGACTGCAGTTCTATTCATTCTCTATGAGAACTGCCAGAATAAGCTGTACATAGCACATGACAGTCCTATAAAGAATAAATGAACTATACACAAAGAAGGGATGAATGATCACAAATAATATGTTTAAAATATAAAATTTTATTGAACTATTAGGATAAAATTTATTACATATTAAAAATGCAAAACAAAAAAAAAAAGTATTTGAAAATACGTTTTGGAAGAAAAGGTAATAAAGTGTTTTAATCTTCTGGAAAAAAACAATATTTTGTATATGATGCAGCAGAAGTAAAGAAGCTTTTTAAATAGCTAAGTGCATAATCAGTATATTATTTGAATAAACTGTAAATATCCATTAGACATACCATGGATAAGAGAAGAACAAAAGTGAGGAACCCAGGACTCCCAACGTACGTTTTGCTCAAACCTTTTTCATGGAGTGGAGTAGAATAAAGAACAGCAGTTAAGCATGCGAACTACAGCTTCATTATAACAGGGATAAAAGTGCCACATTCTGCTGATCGGTCTGGACCATCACTGAGCTATAAGTTATCACTAGGGATGATCAAATACTTCGATTATTCAGCTTTGCGAATATTTTCCGAATACCTCGCTGCTATTCGACTATTCGCGAATATTCGATGCGCAATGTAAGTCTATGGGAAACCCGAATAACAACTATTTGTAACTATTCGGGCTTCCCATAGACTTACAGTGCGCATCAAATAGTTGAATAGCGGCGAGGTATTCGAAAAATATTTGCGAAGCCGAATAATTGAAGTATTCGATCATCCCTAGTTATCACCTATCCAGTGGAAAAGGTTATAGTCGGTGGACAGTGGTGCCCAGTGGTAGTAAGAAGATCCATTGGCACCACAATGCTTTAAACAGGTTGTGATTAAGGTAAGGGATTACCAAAATGTTGGCCGTCTTATGAAGTGTGGTGCTCTTGAAGATAACTCGTAACGTTAATGAGTCTTGTCATATAACTTAGGATTTATGCCAGATCAGAACCTCAATCTGCAGACACGGGGTTTCAGGATGGTTGTCCCTCGTCAGTGCAAAGTACGAGATCAGATCTGGCTGTATGAACGCTATATTGGGGTCTAAGAGGAAAGGTATTCTCCTTGTAGAGACGGACACACCAATCCAGTATGCCAGTGGTGAGGCGAATTGAACACTCTGCTCCTCTGGAAAATATACAAATTGTCACTTCAGTGAGGAAGTAGATGAATGCTAGTGCCACCTATTGGAGGTAGCAATCCTAAAAGTCAAACGTGACCCTTTAACTGAGCCTTATAATAGGACTAAGGAATTTTTTTCTATCAAGCACAATGGTGAGAAGTTGGCTATCACATTACAGTCTCTTTTGAGGAACATAAATGGTTCATTACATGAGATGTTCCTCACGTAACCATGTATGGCCAATCAAGGACCTCGCCACTTACAGGAAACACTGGAAGATCTGAAGACTGTATCGTGAAGCCAAGACGATGTAAAAATGGGGGGCGCTTCAGATAGATAAGTACGGTATATAATGCTTATTATTCTTACCCCATTCCCTCCATTTATTATGGTTTTTCAAGTTCTAGAGTGACCTCAGAAAATAAAAAATGTATTTTCAGGATATTTTAGATTTGGACCAAGTGGAACGTGTCCACCGAATTGAGAGATTCTGCTCGATACTAATTTGAGAATATTCAGTGATCTCTTGTAAATATACATCTGTAGATAGTAGGTCTGGAAATGTTTTTTTCCTAGAAGTGTCTCCTGATTTATAAATAAATAGCAATCTTTAGGAATCCATTTCTGTTACAAAACTTCCATTTTCCATATTAGAAAGACAAGTTGCCTGCATAATTACCTTTATTGAAAAGTCCCTAGCACTCTCTAAAGCCTTTCATACAGGGACACAGACTTGAGAGCTGTCAAGCACCATGTTCATGAATAAAACCCCTTAAAGTGTTTTACATTTTAAGTGATTTATTTTAATGCATGAAGTCCTTGACTTTTTACATTCTTAACTTCAGATGGTGTACAGACATCCACAATGTAACTACTTATGAAAGCCCATTGTTCATAGTAATCATAATTGCAATTCTTCGCTCGCAACATTAGCTGCTTAGAAATTTGGCTTACAAGACAATACTTTATATTAAAATAATTATTAAATGCTATTACTAAATGTTTCCAGCATAAAGTAAGCCAACCAATCCAATAGATGGTTTAAACTTAAGGCCCCGTTACACGCAACGACGTATCTAACGATATATCGCCGGGGTCACGTATTCCATGACGCACATCCGGCATCGTTGGTGTCACATGCAACGACGTCGCTAACGAGCGGCCGTTAACTATGGAAAATACTCACCTTATCGTCCATCGTTGACATGTCATTCATTTTCAAAAAATCATTGATTGTTGAGGACGCAGGTTGTTCATTGTTCCCGAGGCAGCACACATCGCTACTTGTGACACCTCGGGAATGACGAACTACAGCTTACCTGCGGCCGCCGGCAATGAGGAAGGAAGGAGGTGGGCGGGATGTTACGGCCGCTCATCTCCGCTCCTCCGCTTCTATTGGGCGGCCGGTTAGTGACACCGCTGTGACGTCGCACGAACTGCCCCCTTAGAAAGGAGGCGGTTCGCCGGCCACAGTAACGTCGCTAGGCAGGTAAGTCCGTGTGACGGCTCCTAATGATATTGTGCGCCACGGGCAACGATTTGCCAGTGACGCACAAACGACGGGGGTGGGTAAGCTCGCTAGCGATATCGCTGTGTGTAAAGCCCCCTTTAGACTAGGCGGTCTAATGCTGCACCAAATTTTTCACTGATAAATTTGGCACCAAAATTATATACAGCGTTGATCAATCTGACCCAGTGTCTCAAGAAAATGGAGTCGGTCTGGCATTACATGCAATCCCCGCTGTCTTCCATTACGAAGCCCTGAATATCTGTTTTGTATAGGGAATGCACTGGAACAAGTCTTATTTCCCTTCAGATTTATATTATTTTACTCAAATTGTCTCTTCAGGGAGGAAGGAGACAAAATCTAGCGCCACCTATTAGAAGCAGCAATCCTAAAAGTCAAAAGTGACTCTCCAACAAGCCTTTCCATATGACCTAGAATTTTTGTGCCAGATCAGAACCTCAATTTGCAGACACGGTGTTTCAGGATGATTGTCCCTCATTAGTGCAAAGTATGAGATCTGATCGGGCTGAAATTATTATTTTACTCACTTTTATAGCGCTATTAGTTCCACAGCGCTTTACAGATGTGATCATCTCTGTCCCCATAGAGGATTTAGATTGTGAGCTCCAATGGGGACAGGGAAGGTAGGTGGCTCACTGGTTAGCACTGCAGTCTTACAGCACTGGCTTGGATCCTCGGCTCAAATCCTACCAAGGACAACATCTGCAAGGAGTTTGTATTTTGTTTTCGTAGGTTTCCTCCCACACTCCAACGACATACTGACAGGGAATTTAGACTGTGAGCCCCAATCAGTATGTCTGTAGTGTGCGACAAAGCAGGAAGATCTAGAGGCTCTCCACAGTGCAGCACCCCCCTACATCTCCACCCTCCTCTCTGTCTATCAGTCCACCCGTTCTCTACGCTCTGGAAGCGACTTTCGACTAACATCCACACTAATTCGAACCTCCCACTCCCGGATCCAAGACTTCTTCCGAGCTGCACCAACCCTCTGGAACGCTCTACCCCAAGAAGTTAGGACAAATCACAACTTACTCAGCTTCAGACGCACCCTAAAGACGCATCTTTTTAGGGCGGCCTATCACACTCCCTAATCAGATTCGATTCACATAGTCCCTCTACAACCTCTCACAACATAGCTCCACATCAAACTCCATGGCACCCAAAGGCATCTCAAGGCTCGGGCCCACTGGTCCAGGAAACCATTATCCAGCCCCATTTCCGTGAGATGGCTGGATTGTCATTGTAAATAAGCACTTGAACCTTGCCTCTCCCCCCATCTCATTGTAGATTGTAAGCTCTCACGAGCAGGGTTGTATTTTTTCCCCTCTAAATATTGTATTTCTATAACTGGTACTTGTATGTATATGATCCTCCTGAATTGTAAAGCGCTACGGAATATGTTGGCGCTATAGAAATAAAGATTATTATTATTATTATTATTATTATTAGAGGAACACACACACACACACACACACACACACAAACTCCTTGCAGATGTTGTTCTTGGTGGGATTTGAACCAAGGACCCCAGCATAGCTAGACAGCAGTGCTAACCACTGAGCCACCGTGATTCAATAGGTATTTATGAGAAAATTAAGTATGGCCCTGTGAGAATTTCTATGGACGTCATTTTACCTTTAGTGTAAAGGTAAGATGTAGTCAATCAAGTCACCCATAGGAATATATTACATCCAGCCAATCTTTACATTTGTAACCTAATTGCTAGAATAATAATAATAATAATAATAATAATAATAATAATAATAATAATAATAATAATATTATATTGTAGTACATTTTACTTTATATTAGTAACTAGCTGAAGTACCCGGGCGTTGCTCGGGATAGTAACTGTCTCTAATAATAATAATAGTAAGTGTCTAATAGTCTATAGTAACTGTCTCTAATAATAATAATAATAATAATAATAATAATAATAATAATAATAATATATTGTAGTACATTTTACTTTATATTAGTAACTAGCTGAAGTACCCGGGTGTTGCTCGGGATAGTAACTGTCTCTTTTCGAGTTTCTGTTTGTCTCTGTGTGTCTGTCTCTGTCTGTATCAGTCTCTCTGTCTCTCTCTCTGTGTCTCTCTCTTTCTCTGTGTCTGTCTGTCTCTCTCTTTCCAGGGCTGTCTATTTGCCTGTCTGTCAGGGTTTCTCTTTGTCTCTCTCTATCCATCTCACCACTGACATCTTCTTACCTCACACATAAGCTTCTTACACTAACAGTTTATTTTGTTCCTATAGCAACCACTGCCAGTTGCTATTAATAGCCTCTAGCTCCCATCTCTAGTCAGTTTAATGGAGACATGTTTTTTGGAGAGTAACTAACGCGCGGGGTTAAACTTTCCTGTCAAAACATAGTCCATGAGGTTCCCTGAGTCACATGAGGCGCCTGTGCAAAATTTCGTGATTCTAAATGCCACGGTGCGGATTCCTTTAGCGGACACACACCCACACACACACACACACACACACACACACACACACAGCTTTACAGTATATATTAGATTAGCCATGAGTATATAACTTTTCACAAACACAGTCTATGGTCTGGTTGCTTGGAGTTCTGCAAATGTTCTTATCTTCCAGGATCCCAGGCTTGGATTATGATTATCTGCATTGATGAGATATCACCCATGCATCTCACACCCCACGTCTGACAACCACCCTTATTATAACCAGGTCTGGGACTTGGAAGATTAGAGAATTTGCACAACTCTTTTCCATGACCAGAGACTACTGAGCAGGGCCATAGATCGGGGTCACACAAAAGTGATGCGCTCATCTCCAAAAGTAACAAGTCCCAATATTAAGGCTCTGTTCACACTACTGTTATGACATGTTGATTTGGTGGTTAGGCTGGTTTCAACAACACAAGTAATTAAAATGATATTTTTATGTAGAAATGAAATTTCTTTAAGTCCCGGCTGATCTGTTAGTTGGGTCCAGCATCTACTGAAGAAATAATAATTTACCGCCCTATGCTTTGGTTGGTCTTGGTAATCATACACACTAATCAGGGCAAGGATATAGGTTATCATTATTGCAGGAAAAGTCCAGGTTGATCATGATCCACAACAATTAAGGCAAAGGGGCTAAATTATTTATATTGCAGAAGATGCCAAGAATGATCTAAGCCGACTGGACTACTGGATGGGGATTTACGTTTGGCGTGGTATTAGAAATAATTTTTTACAGTCATACTAGACTTTAATGTTGAAATAAAAAACACAATCAGAAAGCAAAATATAATTAGCTTTCAAATATGTAGCAGCCATGAGTATTCAGTGTGTAGTGGCCATGACGGATACATGATATATGGAGCTGTTCAGTGCCGCTACACTCAATGTGTATACATTCCGTTGCCACCGGAAATTGTAACCACTGATCGCTGGGGGTGCCGAGTGTTGGAT
The DNA here is from genome assembly GCF_048569485.1 of Anomaloglossus baeobatrachus. Lineage (NCBI taxonomy): Eukaryota > Metazoa > Chordata > Amphibia > Anura > Aromobatidae > Anomaloglossus > Anomaloglossus baeobatrachus. The sequence goes on from NC_134359.1 coordinate 47,669,066, forward strand.
CCTCACCGATCTGGTGTTGCGGAGCTCTCTCAATGATAGGTGATCAATATATTCTGATTGGAAAGGTCATCAATATATTCTGACCAGAGATGAGCGAACCTGTGGAAGTACAGTCAGACCTCAAAGTTCGGTTTGTGACCCCGACTTGATCCAAATCTCAATGGAAGTCTGTAATTGGGCAGTTCGTGACTCCACCCACATGCTGCCAGCCATAAGCAGAACAGTTCCGGGAGAAGGTGGGCACGGTTTTCAATGTTGATGTGTTTGTGTGTGTGCGCATGCGCACTACATCTGATCACACGGATTTTACCCTCAGTGTGAGCCATTCAAACACTGCAACCGGCTCGGACAAGGCTGAGCATCAACCATACCCAAGTACAGCGCTGCTAACTTGAGTGGTTTGCACTCGTAACTCACTCCAACTTTGACCCTAAACTTTGTTTTTAGGGTAATCGGTTTCCGAACCTTAACTCCAAACAGAACCTCAGGTTCGCTCATCTCCAATTCTGACTCAATGACCCCTTTAAGAAAAAATCCATCATAGTTGTAATTGCTCCGGCAAAACAGAAGCCATAAAACTGATGTGAACAGAACTACGGCATCTGAATTATTACAAATGAATTATTAAACCTTGGTTACAACCCCAATTTTACAGAAAAAGCTTATCAATTTTTTCTATAATTGTTCCTACTGAAATCCTGTTATTGACATCCTGAAAACTAAACTATAAATGTTTAATTTAATGCGATATTGTGGTTCTTAATTATGGCAAGTCGTTTATTCATGAAATATCTGTAGACTAAATAATACTTTTACGTCTTAAAAAGTGTGATAAAGAAAATTAGGATCCTAAAGCCTCCTAAGAAGATGAGTATACTTAAATGATAATATGCAAATGACAGCAAGTGCACTTCACAATAAGTAGGCCAGGCCATCCTGATATTCTTCTTCTTATCACGCAGTGTTTCTTGTGGGATATGTCTGTAGCTATCTCTGATTTTCTAATTTGTAATTTGGACTTCACAAGTGGATGCGTTCATGATTGACACTGTAGGTTGTGCTTAAGCCTCAAGTTATGAGCAATAGATTATATTTTTGAATATATGTGACTGAACATTTTTTTTTTTAATTTAAGAAAAACTAAGACTAAATGTAGCCAGTAATGATGCATTAAATATTTATGCAGAAAAACATTTACACATAAAATGTGGTATTCCAGTAATAACAAATTCTGAACTATCAATTCTATAGGCGATGGCTACCAGAATAGTAGGTGTCGACGGCTCCGCTAATTGGCTTCAATGTCTCGTATTTAAAGGAGTGGTTCACTACTCAAACTCTGCAGTAGTGACCACATCTCTGTAAAACCGATGAGAGGCTTTTTCTAAATACGTTGATCAGCCAATTCAGCCTCTGAGTGGCGCAATCGTGGTCTGCTCTTCTCCATCGAATGACCCCCCGGGCTCAGTGACCCCTGGGATCTGATGATGTGACTTCCAGTTGACCTGACATTACCGTGGCTGGCCCCAGTCTTCCTAAGTGACTGGGTTGTGGGCGCTGTTTCCCCGCTCATCACAGCCCAGCATCTCGTGAGCGCTCTTGTGGCGCCGCAGCGGTCTGGTTGCCACCGCAGGTTTGCCCTCCTCAAAAGGGTTAATGCTGAGCCTGGAGGAAGTTGGGGAAGTCCATTGGCCAGTAAGTACCATCGTCCAACACAGTTTCTCCCCCGGGCCAGCAGAGGGAGCTCTAAACCTGGAATTCCAGGGAGATTCCTTCAGCTCTGACCTGGGGGAGGAGTTAGGCAGTCTGTGAGGAGAGTTCAGTGAGGAAAGAACTCGAGTAGTGTGGTGTGTGAGCTGGGAGCTGATCCGGATCCTTCAGCCCAGGAAAAACACAGTCCACAGCGAGGCATAGAGGAGAAGGACATTGGGGAGTGGAGCGCAGCCAGCTCTCCCCGACGTCATCGCTGAAAAACCGAATACCGGAGTTCGGGTTCACTCGACTACTCGAGTACCGGTGGTCGCATCCGGAGGACGAGAGGACTGCAGGTCTCCGTCCACCCCACACCCGGAGACGCAGCTGTGGAGCCAGGACTTGGAACCAGGATAGGAAGAGCGGCACCTGTGATAGTCCACGCAGCCTGACATACGGGGGAGGTAATAAATTACCTCAGAGAGCAACAGAACGGGTCTCAGCATTGCTGAAGCAGCGAGACCCCACTTACCCAGACAGAGCGTAGGGAGCAGGCCTCATTACTCACCTGGCCAGTGTGAGTTGCCTGACTTCTTCCAGGCTACCGGATCGCTGCTACCAACTGTAACAGACTCCCTGGAGGTCACAGACTGAGGACAAGTAAAGGAGAAGATTAAAGAAATAATTGTCTGTGTCTGTTCCTTTCCACTGCCTTGTCGGCCCTGCACCTCGTCCACAAACACCATAGACTTTTCCAAAGGTTGTTCCAGGGCACTCGCTCCACCTGTAGGGAGCAAGACACACCTCAGCTGCCACAACATCAGCCCCGGAGGTCCCTTCCAGCAGCTGCGGCTCCATAGCCGCACAATTCCTCAGGTGGCGTCACGAATTTTACTAAACTATAACTCCCATCATCTACCCCCAATTCCGCCATTTTAATTGACTCCGCCAGGGTCACGGAGTCAGGCCCCGCCACCGCTGACTACCCCGGACAAGTCCGGCCCGACACCGAGTCTGGGGCGCCCTGGGGCGGGCGAGTCACTCTCCTTCACTGCAGAGTGCCGCAAGCAGCAGAGATGCTGGGCTGTGATGAGCGGTGAACTCAGGAAGACTGGGACAGGCCACAGTGATGTCAGGTCAACTGGAAATTGAGCTGACATCACCAGATCCCAGACGTCATGGAGCCCGGGAGGGTGGGGGTGGGGGTGGGGGTGGGGAGGGGGTGGTCACATGATGGGGAAGAGCGGATCGTGATGGGGAAAGAGTGGATCATGATAGCGACACTCAGAGGTTGAATTTACAAAAAGTATAGCACATTGCTCCTATTCATGTCAGTCCTGTTGGCATTAAAAGGGTTCTTCCACTTTCACAAAAGTGGTGTTCAAAGATCACATAGTTGAAAAACTACAAAAACAATAGTACTCACCCTCTCCATGTTCAGTGGATTCTCTGCCACTGCTCCAGTGTGTGTGTAATGGCTACAGTGGTGACATCATGACTACAACACACATTACCACTGTGGCCAACCACTGAGCAGCTCTCAATATGTAGACAAACCACTGAGCTACGCAATTGGCGGAAGCAGTGATGTGCACTGTATTAGGGATATCACCACTACACCAAAAACACAGAGTAGCAGTGGTGGTGAGCTAGTGTGGACCCAGAAAAGTTGAGCATTATCGGTGTTTGTTGTTTTAAAACTAAGCAATCATTAACATGCACTCATTTGGGCACCATCTTTATGAAAGTGGAAAACACCTTTAACTAGAATGGCAAAGCCCAAGAGCAACCAACATCCAAGTCAGACTGGTTGCATGTTTAATTCTAAGTAATATTGGGGACTTAAGGGGGCTTTACACTCTACGATATCGTTAATGCTTTATCATCGGGGTCACGTTGTTAGTGACGCACATCCGGCGTCATTAACGATATCGCAGCGTGTGACACTTACCAGCGACCTCAAAAATGGTGAAAATCGTTCACAATGGAGAGGTCGTCCCAAAACCAAAAATCGGTAATGATGATTATTGATGTTGCTCGTCGCTCCTGTGGCAGCACACATCGCTGTGTATGACACAGCAGGAGCGAGGAACGTCTCCTTACCTGCCGCCGGCCGCAATGCGGAAGGAATATGGTGGACGGGATGTTACGTCCCGCTCATCTCCGCCCCTCCGTTTTGATTGGCCGGCCGCTTAGTGACGTCGCGGTGACGTCGATGTGATGCCGAACGTCCCTCCCCCTTGAGGGAGGGATTGTTCAGCAGTCACAGCGACGATGCCGACCAGGTAAGTGCGTGTGACGCTGCCGTAGCGATAATGTTTGCTGCGGTAGCGATCACATGATATCACATGCACGACGGGGGCGGGTGCTTACACGCTCGATATCGCTAGCAATTGCTAGCGATGTCGTAGCGTGTAAAGCCTGCTTTAGACTTCAGAGACTAGGCGAGGCTGCTACAGGTAATGTCACAATGCAAAAACATATATCAAGCTTTTCCAGTGTTAGCCTTTGCAAGCAATTATCTTTTTAAAAAAAATTGTAGAAAAAAAAATAAACAGCACTGGTCTCATCCATAAAATTATATATAGTTTACTTAATAATTGTCAAAAAATCCAGAGATAAAATCAACATAGTGGTACAGATCATGGCTAGGAGTACAAGGCAACACATTTCTGACCCATGTGGTTCTTAGTCCTTAGTTTAACTAAGCACCATATGGATCAGAAACACGTTGCCTTGCACTCCTAGCCATGTTCTGTACCACTGTGTTGATCTACTCTTTGGATCTTTTGACAATTAGTGAACAAACTATGGATTTTATGGATGGGACCAATGATGTTTTGTTTTTACAATTTTTTGATACTTAGAGTTTTGTGACTCTGCACTATACAGGTGAGGCCTACCTTCTCCCTTTTCTTGGTAGTAGTTTTGTGCAATTCTGTTTTCAGAAGACTATATAGAATTGAAGGTATATTAGATGCAGAAGATGTAGTCCAAAATACTCAAACCTCAAACTCATCAACCTACATAAGGATGATCCCCATCACCATACAAGTCATTGGCCCAAACAACACAAATCAATGCGGCCAGTCAGTGCAATGAAATCTGCGTGCCCTGCTCATGTTGGACTTCGATTGCTTTTGCCACTCAATACTTAATATATTGTCTGAGACATAATATTGTGAGCCACTTTAAGTGGTGATGTAGATTTCATCAGAGTGGGATAACCATCTAACTTGCGATTGGGTGTCCTAACTCTCCTCCACTTTCACAAATGAATTATTTCCAACTCATCTGAGTGATTGCTAAGGTTTCTTTATTGTCCAAAGCACATAATTAGGCTAGAATGTGATGTTTCAATTGACAAACGGCTTTTCTCAAGCCAAACACAATAGGACACCAGCATAGAAATACTACCAGAGCTTCTTTCAGGTCCTGGGACACAAAAAAATCTGGCCAGTCTTACTTGAAAACGCCAGATCTGCAGTATTGTTCTTGAGCTATGGCTAGATGGCAATAGGAATCACATGATCTGCGACATGCTGCGGCATAGAATTGCAAATGTTTCCAAATCTGTTGGATTATCTGGCTGGTCACAGGTTGCACCCAACAGACTTGCCATAGGTTTCAATGCAAGTCATACGTGACATGCAACTTGTGTGTGACTTTTTAGAAATCTGTCTGTTTAATTTGTGTAAAAAAAAAACCTCAGAGCTCTAAAATAATTGTTCCATTTTTCAGAGAAGTGTTATTGCTTGACACGTTTCGCCATGTAGTCCTAGCCACAAGAGGCATCTGGGAGCAGCTTCTTCCCTTCTCCCCTTTGAAAACACATTCACATCAAGCAGCGTGCGCATGTATATGGGGCTTGAGAAGAAGAGCCACTAAATGAGCAATTGGCAGAAAGTCATTTATCAAAAAAAGTGTCATTTGCTAGACATGTTTCGCCATGTTACGTGAGGCATCTGGGAGCAGCTTTTTCCCTTCTCCCTTTTGAAAATACATGTACATCAAGTATTGTGTACATGTATATGGGGTCTTGAGAGGAAGAGGCACTAAATGAGCATTTGGCAGAAAGCTATCAAAACGTGTTATTGCTAGACAGGTTTCGCCATGTTACCTGAGCCACAAGAGGCATCTGGGAGAAGTTTCTTTCCATCTCCCTTTTGAAAACACAATTACATCAAGTACTGTCTGCATGTATATAGGTGCTTGAGAAGAAGAGCCGCTAAATGAGGATTTGGCAGAAAGCTGTCTATCAAAGAAGTGTTATTGCTAGACATGTTTCGCCATGTTACCTGAGCCACAAGAGGTATGTGGGAGCAGCTTCTTTCAGTCTCCCTTTTGAAAACACATGAAAATCAAGTAGTGTGCGCATGTATATGGGGTCTTGAGAAGAAGAGCCACTAAATGAGCATTTGGCAGAAAAGCTATCTATCTATTGTGCATGGCTACCTTTAGGCCACTGTACAAGTCTTCAGAATACACTATCACAATGTAACCAGCCAAAATATATGCAAGCTGTCAATTTGCATTGAATTGATGATGCCCTACAATTTTTTTAATTCACTTTTTTTCTCTATCTTGTTCCGTTTTCGAGATAAAAATGCTAACTCCGCTGTTTTCCACCAGGTGGCGCTATAGGTTGTTTCATTGCGTAGCGCATAGCTACTTTACTATACCTAGACACCACTTCTATGCCTATAGCTGCCGCCGTTCTCAAGTTAATGGCGGTGGACAGGATATGGGTGGACACACATTATATATATATATATATATATATATATATATATATATATATATATATATATATTTTTAATATTATCTAACAGCTTCAACGAACACTACGAAGCGAACGGTGTAGACATGTAAAATATTGAGGTTAATAAGCCCTGGTCTCAATGATTAGGTCATTTAGATTTACAGAAATAACTATATATTTTAGTGGTACACAAGGCACGGGATGGTCTCGGGGAAAGCACTAGATCTATGGTTATTACTCTTCCTTACGCGGCAATCACCATTTCACTAGCTTTGCAACAGAGTCTATGCGCGATTTGAAAAATGTTACCCACCGGTACACTAAAGTAAAAATAAATAAGCAGTGAGCAAGAGAAATAGTTATTGTATGTGATGGCGATCAGCAATGTCCGTAAGTCAGGGAAAAAGGCTCTGCTTGTTTTTTTTCCCGATGTAGTATCATAAGAAACAGATTCCAGCTATTCGTGTATTGTATTCACTATAAATGTTGGATTTTTTTCATTCATTTTTCAAAGTAAATACACTAGAGTATGCCATCTGAGCAAATTACACTCTGATAATTGCAAATGCTTGACAAGAGGCAGTACCAATAAAGGGGTTCTCTTGGCTGATGAAATTGACATCCAATAAGTATAACGTTTATCAATATCAAATCAGTGGGAGACCAACAACGGGCAACTCAACCAACCAAGCTCTATCGGCAGCCGGATGTAAATCGTGAATTAACAGAAAACTCTTCTGCTCTGTGAAATAGTGAGGTGACGACTAATCCGGGTTCTGACCCCATAGTAAATATAGTATAGCAATCTACTGCAAGGTAATTGAACACACAAATATGGGCGACAATAGAGATCGTCCCTAGTACCGCCCAGATCTTTGTCTAATTGCCTTACAATATGGCTTCACAATAAATAATTACTTACAATTCTAGAGAGTGTGGTATTTTGTTCATACACTGTGTAGTGACTGGTGCCAAGAATTGGAACTTGGCTCCAATCGGGTGTTGGGACTTACATATACTTGCCAATCCCTTCACTGGCTTCCCATTGCCCAACGACTCCAGTTCAAAACACTAACCATGACATACAAAGCCATCCACACCACAACCTGTCTCCTCCGTACATCTGTGACCTAGTCTCCCGGTACTAACCTTCGATCCTCACAAGATCTCCTTCTCTACTCCCCTCTCATCTCCTCTTCCCACCATCGGCATCCGAGATTTCTCCCGTGCCTCCCCCATACTCTGGAATGCTCTGCCCCAACACATCAGACTCTCGCCTACCTTGACAAGCTTCAAAAGGAATCTGAAGACCCACCTCTTCCGACAAGCCTACAACCTGCCGTAACCCTCAGTCTTATATACCGCCGCACAACCAGCTGTACCCTAACCTACTGTATCCTCACCCATCCTTTGTAGACTGTGAGCCCTCACGGGTAGGGTCCTCTCTCCTCCTGTACCTGTTTGTGTCTTGTATTGTTTATGATATTGAACTTGTCCCTATTATGTACACCCCTTTCACATGTAAAGTGGAATTGATGGCGCTATAATAATAAATAATAATAAATATTTTATTTATTATACTTCTCCTATATACAGTAGTGCAATCATATTCCTCAGCTGTTTACAGACATCATCACTGTCTTCATTGGGGCTGATAATATAAATTTATTTTCACAATGTCTTTGGTGTGTAGCGGGAAACCAGAAAACCCGGAGGCAATCCGCAAAAACAGAGAAAACATACAAACTCCTTTAATCTAATATCGAGAACCCATCCTAAGTCATAAATATCATTAACAGCTTTAATGATCAATGTGGGGTCATCTTTAAAACTAAAAAAGTGGACTCTATCAAGTAATAGGGTTTCCATAGCAAATATATGGATAAGGTTCTTTTTGGATGCTCTTAAGTCCCACCACACTACTATTTAGGACTGGAAGTCCACGCGCTTCACCCCATTTTCATGATTTGATTACAAGTCCACTTTCTGCTTTGCTAATATTTTATCACCTGCGGATACCTTATCCTTATAATAGTGCTCAATGAACATTAAAATGGGGAGGAAACCATCTGAAGCACATCCCTTTGCTCAAGAGTCCTATATGAGATGCATAGGCTGCCACTAAAGTACATATGCCTTGGCATTAGGTGGAATGCAGTAATTCATCCTTAGTTACTGGAGTTCCGTGATTGCAATGAAGTCTAGTTGACCTTGGAAATTACGCGTTCAACCCAAATATTTCATATGTCTCCTTATACAACTAAATCACTATATAGTAAGGCAACAAACAAAAGATAAAATAGTTACAGTGCATCACTTTCAATACTTGACGACGCAGACGTTAAAAAGAATCTGTCAGCAGGTTTTTGCTGTGTAATCTAAAGACAGCATGCTGCAGGAGTTAAAGTACAGATTTCAGCAATGTGACTCTTCTCAAGCAAGATAGGTGGTGCTAGAGTTTGTCTCCTTTCCTGGAGAGATAATTTGAATAATGTCCAGAGGGGCATTGCAGCTATAAGTCCCCTTACCACTGACAGTCAGACTGGTTTGTCAGGTCTCCATAAGGAGAATAGTCTTCCCCCGTGGTCCCCACATAGCTTCTCATAAGCCAGATCAGATACCCACACTTTGCACTGATGACGGGCAATCACCCCGAAACACTGTTTCTGCAAATTGGGATTCTGATCTGGCATATATCCTAGGTCATATGAAAAGGCTTGTTAAAAGGCCATTTTGACTTTTAGGATTGCTACTTCCAATAGGTGGCGCTAGAGTTTGTCTCCTTTCCTGGAGAGACAATTTGATCTTCTCAAGCTGTGAGTGATTGTTTACTTGAAATCATTGTTTTAGCACCAGGAGCTTGTCATTGCTTGGACTGTAGCAGTGCATGAGACCTAATCTGACTCTGCCGCCTCTTGTGATAAGCAGATCACTATCTATAGACACTGTACATACAGCGCTTGGTGTGGGCGGGGGCAGCTTTCTCAGCTGTCCTGCATTGCTAAATCTGAAAACTCTGTATCAGAACTACTGCAGCCAGTAATCTAAGTGATACATTGTTGGATTCAGGATCTCTTTGCCTATATCATGCTGCTCTCAGAAGAGGTAGCAAAAACCTTTTGACAGATTCCCTTTAAGATTGTTTGGGAACCAATAACTAGTTTTTTTTTATAGATTTGGAGCATTTGCCAACATGAGATGTTTTCCATAAATACCAAAACACAATCAATGGGCAAGAGTTAGAATGTTTTATGAGACACAGTAGATTTTTAATCTGAACTCTCCAGAAAACTCAAAACCTTGAGTCCTTTTCAGACATGTTACAGATGTAAATCCTACACTTTCACATTTTTGCTTAAATCAATACACATCAGGATACTATTAACATATATAATGCTTTTTTTTATCTAATAATTAACAAGGGACATGGACATCTCTTGGCAAAACACAGGAGGGACAATTAGTAGGCGGCACAGACTGGCAGTCACTATGGAGAACCTTATGCAGTCATGTATTACAGTGGGCATTGGGTATTTCTCCATTTTCTATGCCAAATTTAGTAATGTCAGCAGTTTAACCCTAGCCATAACAACTGGTCACAGTGACTTTAGCAATCAGACTTCTGGCAAGCTACCACATTTAGGCGTCGTTCTTAAAGGGAATCTGTCAGCAGATTATATTTAATTCATTCGAGAGCAGCATAATTAAGGAATAGAGACCATGACTCCAATGATGTATCACTTAGTTTACTGGGCACGGCAGTTGTGACACAATCAGAGTTCAGAAAGCTAAAGGGTGCTTTACACGCAACGATATTGCTATTGCTAGCGTGCGTATCCGCCCCCGTCGGTTGTACGTCAGGGGCAAATCGCTTCCCGTGGCGCACAACATCGCTCGGCCCCGTCACACTACTTACCTGCCTAGCAACGTCGCTGTGACCGGCAAACCGCCTCCTTTCTAACCAGGCGGTTCGTTCGGCGTCACAGCGACGTCACTAAGCGGCCGCCCAATAGAAGCGGAGGGGCGGAGATGAGCGGGGCGTAACATCCCACCCACCTCCTTCCTTCCTCATTGCCGGCGGCCGCAGGTACGAGGTTGTTCCTCGTTCCTGCGGTGTCACCCGTAGTGATGTGTGCTGCCGCAGAAACGTCGAACAACCTGCGTCCTGCAACAGCAACGATATTTGGGAACTGGACAGCGTGTCAACGATCAACAATCAGGTAAGTAAAATTGCTCGGTAACGGTCGTTCGTGCGTTTCACACGCAACGACGTCGCTAACGAGGCCGGATATGCGTCACGAATTCCATGACCCCAACGACATCGTGTTAGCCATGTCGTTGCGTGTAAAGCGGCCTTTACCATGCTCACATCACAGCTCTCTCTATACATTGTCTACTGAGATTGAACTGCTTATCAGAGGAGGGGGCGTGGTTGGACCAGGAAGCACGTGAGCTATAGTCCAGGGAGTGATAATCTCCTAGTGATTGTTTGTTTTTTTTCTTCATTTAATTGTATGATGTAAGGATTTCTACAAACTAATGACCTGTAATGCAATTTCTAATGGGTGTGTCAAAAACTGGCCAGACTTGGTCCCCACCCAAATGGACGTGTTAGTACTTCCTATAGAATTTAATATAAAATCTAGTCAGAAATGTAGTGCATCTAGACAAAATACTTGAGGAAGACATTTGTTTGTCGAAACGCGTTTTTTGTTCTTGTAAAAATAATAAAAAAATTGCACAGGAAATAATTACAGTCTGTATGATCAAATTGTTTGGGAGGGCACACAGCCTGGAGGATTTGACAATAATATTGTGACTATGTATAGAGACTTTCCAGCGATCCCGGCCAGGTCGAGATCGCTGGTGGGATCGCTAGAAGGTCTCAGTGTGTAAAGGGGCCTCCTAGTGATAAAACGTTCACTGTATGTAAAACAGCACACAGACTAATAAGTCACACATCACTGAAATCTGTGTCTTAACCTCTATATTATGTTGTCCTTAGATTACATAGCAAAAACCTGCTCACAGATTCCCTATAAAAGTTGAATTTTGGTCGGAAGCATTTAACAACCATCCATTAAATGCAATTACAATTCAACCCTGCACCCCAACCACAAACCTTAGAAACAAATGGCAAAAGCAATGCCCAACTTCTAAAAAGGATCTACCGGTTTCCAAATTTACTGTTTAAAACACACATGTGGAATTATAATACTTAAAGAAGCCAAACAATTCCAATCCGAGATGTCAGGTAGACAATAGCGGAATGCTTGCTTCACAACCATATGACATTCCTTCACATTTTTAAAGCTCTTACAGGCGAGAACCTTTAGAAAATGCTGAATACCTAGAGAAGGCTACAAGAGACGTTTACGTGCCTTGAAAGCTTTTTTTTTTTTTTTTACAGTCACAAACGATGAGGTCTTTAAAATCTAAAAAATCAGCGCCTCAATTCATCTTCAAGGTCCCGCTTCCTTTAACAGATGTACTTTAGAGAATGAGCAAGTGAATCCTAATTGTGTTTTATTTAGCTTCATGTTGTATCGAAAGGAAAAATCAATACCATTTGTACAGCAATGAAGAAAAATGCAATCTATAAAGTGTTCTTATTGAGTAATTAAACACCCTATTATTGTCAAGAGCAGTGAAACCATGAATTTGATGAAAAGCTTTATTCAGAAAAATACCGCCATGATTAATACTACCCTCCATATTAGATAAAAATGACGGTCTTTTGTGCCGGGTAGCCAGCAGCCACATAGGAATAAGAGAAGTAGATGCTAGTAGCACAATAACAGTATAACCTTGAACTGAACTTCCATCCTCAAGAAATTAAATGCTTTAGCGGGACTTTAAATCCTTCCACTTAGAGCTCATTTGTGTTTCATGTCACCTGCAGTTCCTGAAGAGAACTCATTATCTAAAAAAAAAAAAAAAAGTAAGGAAAAAAGAAAAAAAAAGACAATCCTTTTATAATTTCTATTATAAATGTGAATTTTGTTTTAAACAGAAAAAAAAAAGAAAGAAAAAAAAGTGTTTATGTCTGGAAGGGATCACAGTAATAACACTGTGAGGCCGGCAAAAAAGACTTCAGCTAATAATGCGCTTTCCTCATTTCCCTGGGAACATGAACAAAGAAAAGCTTCTACAAGACACAGAATGAATAACGGAACAAGAATGAAACTGGAGAAAATGGAGCGTTACGCTCTCTCCTATACCATAATGCTATTTTTGTACTCGGCGTAATCACTGGCTGGTTATTGTTCCGGCTTTGAAGAAAAAGGACGGGCAACAGTTCAAAGCGGTTGACCAACAACATCTCGTAAGCGGTTATCTATACCTTGGAACGTGCGGTTGTCCTGTCCTGGAAAGTCTCAGGTTTGGTTCCTGATACAGTTCTATAAAGTTCCATTTTTAACATTATGCGATTTTTAATTTTTTTTTATTCGGTGCTTTATTGTTGCTGTTTCAGTCATTGGACCCCCCACCAATATAGTAGTTAAAGGGAACCTGTCACCAGTTTTTTCACTATTAAACCAAAAATATCCCCTTCTGCAGCTCCTGGGGCTGCATTCTTTGAAGGGGCACCTTGTTGCTGGCCCCCCCTTGCAGACCCCTAAAAGAACTTTATAAAATCTTACCATTTCCTATGCAAATAAGTTTGGTTGGCTAGATGGGCGGGCTCTAATTCGTCTCCTGTCCCCCCTTCTGCCACCGCCCCCGTCATCATCCATGCTAGGGGTCTGCAAGGGGGCCCGGCAACAAGGTGCAACTTCATAGAATGCAGTCCAGGAGCTGCAGAAGGGAATATTTTTGGTTTAATTGGGAAAAAAACTGGTGACTGGTCCCCTTTAAAAAGGAACCCGTCATCGGATGTTTATAATACTTACCGAATGGTTGGTGTGGAGCAGACTGGTCTGATGGGTATCTCTGTTCTCCGGGTCCCATGCCTCCTCTTTGCGCCATCTTTGTCCTCCTTCTGAAGCTAGTGTGGATGACGTTCTACGTCATCTACACTAGCCGATATTTGATCTGCTCAGGGCAGATCAAAGTGCGCCTGCGCAGGACCTCACTGTCGGCTAGTGTAGATGACGTAGAACGCGTCATCCACACTAGCTTCAGATGGAGGACAAAGATGGCCGAAAGAGGAGGCACGGGACCCAGTGAACGGAGACGCCCATCCGACCAGTCTGCTCTGCACAAACCGTTAGGTAAGTATTATGAACATTCAGTGACAAGTTCCCTTTAAAGAACTGGTTCACTACTCAACATTAGTGGCCACATCGATGTAAACCTCATAAAGAAGGCTTTCCTCAATTACCTTGTGTGGTAAATTGTACCTTCCAGTCTGCTACATCTGGGTTTCCGCCTGCAGAAAGTGTATGCGCCCGAAAATGCTGAAAGACAGAGCACACGCTGACTCCGTTGGCTCCATTACAGTCAATGGCCCTATCGGCGCATGCATCCATAACCCGTTTGCGGGGGTGTTCGGATGGAAGCTCCGACAGGACCACTGAATGTAGGTAAAATCGAAATGTGAAGGGGCCCTTATTGAAG